>NC_057718.1:30807502-30842029 GCF_004010195.1 Chiloscyllium plagiosum | reverse complement strand
CTGTCTCCCGAATATAGAGGAGGCCACACCGGCTGCAGCGGATGCGGTAGATGATGTGGGTGGAGGTGCAGGTGAATCTGTGGCGGGTATGGAAGTTTCCTTTGGGGCCTTGGAGGGAGGTGAGGGGGGAGGTGTGGGCGCAAGTCTTGCACCTCCTGCGGTTGCAGGGGAAGGTGCCGGGAGTGGAGGTTGGGTCGGTGGGGGGTGTGGGTCTGACAAGGGAGTCGCGGAGGGAGTGGTCTTTACGGAATGCTGATAGGGGAGGGGAGGGAAATATATCCTTGGTGGTGGAGTCCGTTTGGAGGTAGCGGAAATGACGGCGGATGATGCGCTGTACATGGAGATTGGTGGGGTGGTAGGTGAGGACCAGTGGGGTTCTGTCCTGGTGGCGGTTGGAGGGGCGGGGTTCAAGGGCGGAGGAGCGGGAAGTGGAAGAGATGCGGTGGAGGGCATCGTCGACCACATCGGGGGGGAAATTGCGGTCCTTCCGGTTTCTCACAGCCCGATGGAAAGATATGGGCCAAATACAGGTAGGTGGGACTAGTTTAATTTGGGAATATTGTCAGCATGGACTAGTTGGACTGAAGGATCTGTTTCCATGCTGTATGACTTTATGACTCTACCACAGCACATAGAATATAGAACAATACAGCACAGAACAGGCCCTTCGGCTCTCGATGTTGCGCCGACCTGTGAAATAATCTAAGCCTATCTCCCCGTACACAATCCCATTATCATCCATATGCTTATCCAAGGACTGTTTAAATGCCCCTAATGTGGCTGAGTTAACTACATTGGCAGGCAGGGCATTCCACGCCCTCTGAGTAAGGAATCTGGCTCTGACATCTGTCTTAAATCTATCATCCCTCAAGTTGTAGCTATGCCCCCTCGTACATGCCAACATCGTCATCCAAGGAAAAAGATTCTCATTATCTTCCCTATCTAATCCTATGATCATCTTGTACATCTCTATTAAATCCCCTCTTAGCCTTCTTCTCTCCAATGAGAACAGACCTAAGTCCGTTAGCCTTTTCTCATAACACTTTTGTTCCAGACCAGGCAACATCCTGATAAATCTCCTCTGCACCTTTTCCAATGCTTCCACATCCTTCCTGTAATGGGGCGACCAGAACTGTACACAATATTCCAAATGAGGCTGCACTCGCATTTTGTACAGTTGCATCATGACATCACTCCTCCGGAACTCAATCCTTCTCCCAGCAAAATCTAACACACCGTAGACCTTCTTTCAGGGATCTATGCACATGGAAACCAAGATCTCTCTGCACATCTACCCTACCAAGAATCTTTGCATTGACCCAATATTCTGACTTCTTGTTATTCTGCAGTTTATCCTAGTCCCCCTGCAACCTGCACCATTTTTCCAAACTGTCCACCAGTCCACCAACTTTACAGTCATCTGCAAACTTACTAACCCATTCACCTATGCCTGTGTCCAAGTCACTTATAAAAATGACAAACAGCAGTGGTCCCAAAACAGATCCTTGTGGCACACTACTAGGAACCGGACACCAGGCGGAATATTTTCAATCAACCACCACTCATTACCTACTTACAGAAAGTCAGTTTCTAATCCAAACTGCTAAATCACCTTCAATCCCAAGCCTCCACATTTTCTCCAATAGCCTACAATGTGGAACCTTATGAAAGGCTTTATTGAAGATCATGAACACCACGTCAACTGCCTTACCCTCATCCACATGTTTGGTCACCTTCTCAAAAAAACTCAATGAGGTTTGTGAGACATGACCTGCCCTTAACAAAACCATGTTGACTATCTCTAATCAAATTGTTGCTTTCTAGATGATTATAAATCCCATCTCTTATTCTCCTTTCCAAATCTTTTCCTACGACAGGCATAAGGCTCATTGGTTTATAATTACCTGGGTCATCTCTGCTGCCCTTCTTAAACAAGGGCACAACATTTGCAATCCTCCAGTCCTTTGGTAATAAACCTGTAGACAATGATGACTCAAAGATCAAGATCAAAGGTTCCACCATCTTCTCCCTAGCTTCCCAGAGAATCCTCAGATAAATCCCATCCAGCCCAGTGGATTTATCTACCTTCACACATTCTAGAATTGGAAACACCTCCTCCTGACTAACCTCAATCCTTTCACAACTAATAGCCCATATCTCAGTCTTCTCTTCTACAATATTCTCCTTTCCTTGAGTGAAAACAGATGATAAATATTCATTTAGCACCTCTCCAATCTCCACAGGGTTCACACACAACTTCCCACTTCTGTCTTTGACTGCCCCTATTCCTACCCTAGTCATCCTTTTATTCCTACATATCTATAAAGCTTTACATTATCATCCTTTTATTCCTACATATCAATAAAGCTTTACATTATCATCCTTTATTCTCCCTGCTAAAGACTGCTCATGTCCCCACCTTGCTCTTCTTAACTCTGTCCTTAAATCCTTCCTAGCTAATCTGTAAGTCTCCATCACCTCATCTGAATCATCTTGTCTCAAAGTCACATAAGCGTCCCTCTTCCGCTTAACAAGGGATACAATTTCTTTAGTAAACCATGGTTTCCTTACCTTATCACTTGCTCCCTGCCTGAGACGGACATACCTATCAAAGACACGCGATATCTGTTCCTTATACCAGCTCCACATTTTGATTGTCCCCATCCCCTGCATTTGATACCCCATTCTGTGCCTCCTAAGTCTTGCCGAATCACATCGTAATTGCCCTTTCCCCATCTATAACTCTTTCCCTTTAGCATGTACCTATCCCTTTCCATCGTTAAGCTAAACGTAACCAAATTATGGTCACTCTCTCCAAAGTGCTCACCTACCACTGAATCAAACACCTGGCCTGGTTCATTACCAAGCACCAGATCCAGTGTAGCCTCCCCTCTTGTCGGCCCTTTGACAAACTGTGTCAGGAAACTCTCCTGCACACATTGGACAAAAACTGATAATAGAGTTATAGCATTTCCAGTCAATGTTGGGGAAGTTCTCCATAATGACCATCCTGTTCCTTTCACTCCTGCCCAGAATTGTTTTGCCAATTCTCTCCTCCACATCCCTGGAACTCTGCAGAGGCCTATAAAAACTCCCAGCAGTGTGACCTCTCCTCTCTTGTTTCTAACCTCAGCCCATACCACCTCAGTAGACAGGTGCTTGTCAAAAGTTCTTTCAGCTACCGTTATACTGTCCTTCCACACTTCCCCCTCTTTTACCATCTTCCCTGATCTTAATGAAAGATCTAAACCCTGGAACCTGCAACATCCATTCCTGACCCTGCTCTGTCCATGTCTCTGAAATGGACACAACATCGAAGTCCCAGGTACCTATCCATGCTGCAAGCTCACCTACCTTATTCCAGATACTCCTGGCATTGAAATAGATACTTTCAAACCAATTTGCTGTCTGCCAGCACACTCCTGTGATTATGAAATCCTGACCATGTCCTCCCTACTCTCATCCTCCTGTGTACTGGAACTGCACCACAGGTTCCCATCCTACTGCTGAGCTACTTTAAATCCATCTGAATAGCACTAGCAAATTTCCCACCCAGAATATTAGTACCCCTCTGGTTCAAGTGAAGTCTGTCCTGTTTGTAGTCCCACCCACCCCAGAATGATCCCCAATTATCCATATACCTGAAACCCTCCCTCCTCCACTATCCCTGCAGCCACTTGTTCTTTGCCTTGCTGTCACGTGGCACGGGTAACAAACCAGAGATATCAAATCTGTTTGTTCTAGCTCTCAGCTTCCACCCTAGCTCCCTGAAATCCAGCCTTACATCCCTATCCCTCTTTCTACCTATGTCATTCGTACCTATGTAGACCACGACTTGGGATTGGTCACCCTCTCCCTTCAGGACTCCAAAGACATGATCCGAGACATCACGGACCCTGGCACCTGGGAGGCAACACACCAACCTGAGTCTCTTTCATTCCCAACAAGCCTTCTAACTGACCCTATAACTATTGAGTCCCCAATGACTAACACTCTCCACCTTTTTCCCCTTCCATTCTGTGCAATAGGGGACAGACTCTGTGCCAAAGACCTGCATCCCTATGCATGCTCTTGATAAGTCATCTCCCCAACAGTGTCCAAAATGGTATACTTTGTTTTTCAGGGGAGCAACCACAGGGGATCCCTGCACTGACTGACTTTTTTCCCCCTTCTAACAGTTACCCAGCTTTCTTCAAGCCGAGGAGTAACTACTTCCCTGCAACTCTTATCGATCACAGACTCTGCCTTCCGAATGATCTGAAGTTCATCCAGCTACCGCTCCAGTCCCCTAATGCAGTCTTGGAGGAGCAAGAATTGGGTGCACTTCCTGCAGATGTACTTGGATGGGATACTAATGATGTCCCTTACCTCAAACATCATGCAGGAGGAACATTGCTCTCCCTGCACTGCCATCCCTGCTTCTCCCTTTATCAGAAAGTAAAAAAGGAAGAGAAGTTTATCTGATGTGTCCCTGGTGTTTAAGGTTAGAGGAGGTGGATGGGTGGGAGGCCCTACAAAGGTAAGGTCTGTGTTTAGAAAACATTCACTTATAAAGCTGAGGGGATAAAAGTCCCTCCTTTCCCAAAAACAATTGCTCTCTGAGGTAAGTTTTTAAAGATTTAAATTAGTGACTCACCTTTCCCTAAGGGGCCCTAGTCCAAGCTCTCACTCTTCCTGTTGCTGAAAACAAAAATGGAGTAAGCTTTCAAAGATTTAAATTAGTACCAATGTCTTATACAGCCATAACATGATGTCCCAACTCCTATACTCAATGCTCTGACCAAGAAAGACATGCGTGCGATATTCCTTCTTCACCACCCTATCTACTTGTGATGCTACTTTTAAGGAGCTATACATTTGAACCCCTATGTCTTTCTGTTCAACAACCCAGAGCCCGACCATTAACTGTGTATGTTCTGTCCTGGTTTGTCTTACCAAAATGCAACACCTCACACTTATCTAAATTAAACTCCACATGCCACTTATCGGCTCACTGGTCCAGCTGTTCAAGATCTTGCTGTATTCTTAGATAACCTTCTTCACTGTCCATTATACCACCAAATTTGGTGACATCTGCAAATTTACTAACCATGCTTCCTATATTCTCATCCGAATCATTTATATAAGTGACAAACAACAATGGACCCAGCACTGATCCTTGTGCCACACCAGTGGTCAACAACTTTCCACTACCTTTCTCGGTCTCCTACAGTCAAGCTAATTTTCATGGAATTATAGAATCCTACAGTCCACGCCAACATTCTGAAGACCATCCTAGCCAAACCCACCCCCCTACCCTATCCCCATAAACTGCTTTACCCATGGCTAATCCACCTACCCTGTACATCCCTGGACACTATGGGCAATTTAGCATGGCCGATCCACCTCACCTGCACAGATTTAGACCATGGAAAGAAACCCACGCAGACTTCAGAAAAAATGTGCAAACTTCACGCAGACAGTCACCCAAGGCTGGAATTGAACTTGGGTCCCTGATGTTGTGAGGCAGCAATGCTAACCACCGAGCTATGGTGTATCCAATTGGTTATAGTGTATCTAATTGGCTAGTTCTCCCTGGATACCATGTAACCTAACCTTACTAGGAGAAAGTGAGGACTGCAGATGCTGGAGATCAGAGTCGAGAGTGTGGTGCTGCAAAAGCACAGCAGGTCAGGCAACATCCAAGGAACACTCCTATTCCTGATGAAGGGCTAATGTCCAAAACATCGATTCTGTGATTCCTGATGAACGGCTTATGGCCGAAACGTCAATTCTCCTGTTCTTTAGATGCTGGCTGACCTGCTGTGCTTTTCCAACACCACACTCTCGAATCTAATCTTACTAACCAGTCTACCATGGAGAACCTTGTTGAAAGCTTCGCTAATGTCCATGTAGACAATATCTACCGCTCTGCCTCCATCTACCTTCTTGGCCGCATCTGCAAAAAACTCAATCAAATTTGTGAGGCATGGTTTTCTACATACAAAGCCATGCTGACTTTTACTTTGAAGACTTGAAATTTGCACCAATCCTACTCAAAGATCAGCTGCTTTCACTACACTCCCAACATGTTGTCATTCTTGATGTCAAATATCTGCTGGTCTTGCAGTTGACCTCTCAATCCACACATTTTATTCTCTCCTGCTCACTTCTTATTCTGGAGACCTTTCTTCCAACAATAAAATCTAATTAAAGTTCCTCTTCGACTCTCCCCCACCATTTGAATTTTCCACTTTGAACCAAATTGCCAGATATACTCACTTGGAATTTGTGAAGTTTTCACTAACACTAACCATGTTCCTTACTGGCGTATAACTTTGTTGACAATTATGAAGTAATTGTGTTAATGTCTGCTATTGTTTCCCTACCATCTTACTCGTTAACCTATCTTCTCGGGCCGCTGTAACCAACACTTTTCATATTTCTGTATGCGCATTTATTAAGTTGCATTAGTTTCAGGTTTCTCAGCCTCAAGGAGAATGTGAGATTCTGTCATGTTATATTCACACCTGGAGGATCCTATACTATGAGATCATTAATTAATCTTCTATCACTACTTTTTAAAACGGTGCAAAAAGGGGTTCCCTAACTGGTTCTGGAACATATTGTTCTGAAAAATTGTCCTGAATGTATTTGATGAACTTATCATCAATGTACCTTTACCAATTTGCTCATGGTTATTGCAGTAGCTTTCTTACAGACCATCATTATTTCTTGATGTAGACTCTTCTGTACAGTGTCGCTAATGTTAGTGGCCTTGTTAATAACTTCTATCAGTGATTCTTTCCGTTGCTATTTCTCCACCCAAATAACGTATCATTTATATCTAGAGACATAAGGAGTTATGGGATATGCTAAAAAGCTATTCATCTATCAGAAGGGAACAGGCCTGTCGAGCTAAGTAACCTTTACATTCCAATGTTTTACAGCTCCAATAGGAATTGTCCAATATTCTTCTTGGTTTTTGATCTTCGAGTCACATGTTCTCTGTTTTGATTCTGGCTGTACACGATGAGATTACTCGTCTGTGCCTTATGTTTAATTCCGTTATCTGTCAGCATTTGAGTCTTTCATCACCTCTGAAAGTAATGGCTTAATTTGAAAAGTAATCTAATATCATGTCTCATAGACAAAATTGCATTAATGCAGAAATTATTTTGTGATTATCGTGACAGGAAAACATCAATAACTTCAAAATTGCACTTGTGGTATTCAGTAAATTTCAGTTTATGCAGGAGCATCTGAAGCTTTCTCTTTTATTGACTTACAACTTTCTTCCATCACCTTTCTCCTAAAGACACTGGACAACTCTGGATACTATGGGCCTAACAACAACTTGATTTTATTACCGAAGATTGGTGCTCCAGGTCTAGTCACATCTGAGACAATCCATTCCTGCATAGCTACAGTGATAGCACCTACCCAACAATCTGCAAATTACCTGAGTTAACCTTGTCCTAAGCAGGATAACTCTAATCTGATCAATTACCACCCCATCACTTTACTTTCTATCATTTCACTAATGATTGAGAGTACTTCCAGCAGGGCTACCAAGCAGCATGAACTCAGCGATCATTTAATTGTTGATGCTCAGTTTGCATTTTGCTAGAGCTGCCAGGTTTCAGATCATGACAGTCTTGGTCCAACATGGACAAAAGCACTGAAATTCCTCAAAGGAAGAGACCATGACTATCCTAGATATAATGGCAGTGTTGACTGTATTCAGCATCAAAGGGCCCTAACAACATTTTAAGTCAATGTGAAGGAGGGGAGTAACTCTCCACTGTTTGGATTTTAAGATCACATGGGATTGGGAGTCATATAGTTATTTGCATAGAGGTTTAGCTAACCAACAGAAAGCAGACAGTAGGGATAAATTTCTGGTTGGCAAGATGTAATTAATGGTACGTCACAGGTCTCGGTCCTCTGACCTCAACTGTTTAAGTCCTAAACGAATTTGGATGCCAGAATAGAATGAACTATAGCCAAATTTGCAGATGATACTAAAATAGGTGGTATAGTTGCAACAAAGAAATAAGAATTTTATAAGTAGATATAGATATGTTGGGTGAATGGGCCAAAATTTGGTGGATGGAGTTTTGTATGGATAAGTGTAGGGTCTCCATTTGATTGGAGGAATAGAAAGACAACTTATCATCTAAATGTAGAGAAACATCAAAATGCTTCAGTGCAGAGGAAACAGGCTGTGCTTGTGCAGGAGTCACAGATAGCATGTTTGCAGGTACAGCCGGCAATAAGGAGTACAAATAGAATTTTGGCATTGCTGAGCAATGGAGTATAAAAACAAAGAAATGTTGTTGCAATTGTGCAAGGCATTGGTTAGACTGCATCTGGAAAACTGCATACAGTTTTGGTCCTCTTATGCAATTGCATCAGAAACAGTTCAGAAAGGGTTCACGAGATTAATTCCAGAGATGAAAGAATTATTGCATGAGGAGAGATTGAACAGTTTAGGCCTATACTAAGAAGAATTTAGAAGGATGGGAGGAGAACTAATTGAAGTATATAACATGCTAAACCATACTCCCATGTGGAGACCCATCTCATTGAACTTTGTCTAATTGTTCTCCTTGCCTCCTGAGTCCCTACATTACACCTTAATGACACTCACCCTGTAGAGTCATAGAGTCATAGAGATGTACAGACTCTTCGGTCCAACCCGTCCATGCCGACAAGATATCCCAACCCAATCTAGTCCCACCTGCCAGCTCCCGGCTCATATCCCTCCAAACTCTTCTTATTCATATACCCATCCAAATGCCTCTTAAATGTTGCAATTGTACCAGCCTCCACCACATCATCTGGCAACTCATTCCATACACGTACCACCCTCTATGTGAAAAAGTTGCCCCTTAGGTCTCTTTTATATCTTTCCCCTGTCACCCTAAACCTATGCCCTCTAGTTCTGGACTCCCCGACCCCAGGTACTTGACACATCCCCAATGGAGGCCACGTGGTTGTGGTCATTGCTGATATCTCCTCCTCTTGAAACCTACAATATACCCTCTGATGTTGTTCCACCTCACCCTCAATTCCCCCCCCCACCTCAAGCCTTGAATCTCCCACCCCTTTTGGCAATGATCCCTTTGCTGACCCTACAGTATCACCCTTGAACCCTCCGCAATGATCAATGTACAGACACCAAGGACTGTATTTGCCCAAACCTCTGACAGACTCCAATTGATGATCATCAATTCTCTTGACTGTTTGTAATGGCCTTACAAGATTTACTGTTGTCCATACCCTAGACTGTGGTTCCCTGATTGTGCCTGATCTAAATGGATAAAAGGCCATGGCCAAACCCTTGGACTGTCCTCAGGCTGTGCCATTGTCTGATGGTTCCAGGATGTTCTAACCAACAACAGCCCCTCTTGAATGGATCTGGATAAGCCCCATCTACTGTCTAATATGACCATTCTGTTGCCATGCATTTGCCAAGCAGGCAGCTCCACATGATGTCGGAATTAGATTGGCATCTCAGTGTGCTATAAGCAAGATGTCTTCCTAGCCTGGAGCGATCCCTATTGACATGCAGCCTGTCTGTGGGTCTGCACAAATAAGCATGTCAGTAAGGGAGTACTGATAGCCTTTAGACTCTAGCTGAAGTGGCAATATGCTAACAAGCAAAGCAAGACAGGGATGCCACGAGCATGCAAGTCGGTACTAAGAGAGGAAGTGAGTAGCCCTGAAATGCTTCCTGGTCCAATCCATGAGCTGTCTGTCTGTTCCTTGGTGCAGTGACCTTGCAATGGCCTTTCAATCCAATTTGCCAAGATGCTCTGCAAGGCAGGTCTGAGCTCCCTAAATGGATCAGAGAGGTGCCATGTGGATAGTGAAGGGTTGGCAAATCTTGGATACCAATGGAGAAGGGTGCATGCAGTTGGTGCCTAAGAATCATGCTCTGAGATATTGTTTGGTGCTGAGCCACATGGAGGCTCCTCACAGCCAGCAGTGAGCTGAAGTTGCCAAGTACCCCCTCTGCTTTCCTCTTTGAGAATTCTCGATGCCTAGTTTGCCTGATGCGTTTGCTAAGATTTAAAACTGCATCACAATGAGTCAAGACGTGCAGGTAATATGGTGTTTAACAAGCGATAATTCCCCTGAATTGAAATCTCACCCCTTGTCTAAAAGATGTAGCGAATTGGTCCCAATAGGCCTCGTCAGACTTCCTCATGTGTTTCTGCTAAACGTTTCACCATAGCTCACGTAGTGCAGGCCGCAATAAGATTCTGCCCAGAGCATTCCTCAGTGACTACCCTCCACTTATTTGAACCGTGAAATCCACCAAATGCAACATGAGAAAGCTCAGTCAGTTCAAATCTTTTTGTGAGCTTTTTAAAACCTCAAGGTGGACAAACAGGAGGCTGGGAGAACACAGCAAGCCAGGCAGCATCAGGAGGTGGAGAACCCCAACATATACAAGTAAGATTCTATTGTTCTACATGCAATATAGCAGCACAGCCAGTCCAATATTTAATATTTCCAGTCTTCTTATTAGCCATTGGTTACTGGTGAGCCTAGTTTAAATGATTGGTTTCAAACAAAAGAAACAATTAAAATCCAGATTTTTACCATAGACCATGTTGTGAAATATACATGGTATTTATTTGCAGGCCTAGCCAGAGACACCCACATTTTATGAAAGAGACAAAATTATATATACTTCAAACCCATTTGTGATGTACTACTAAAATTTCACATTTGTACTAACATGAAATTTTTGCCTTCTTTTTGTCCACTTAAATTTAAACTGAGATAGAAGCTGTCATCTTGAATTTTCAGGGCTTGGGTTTCTCAGACTCTGATTTTAAGCTCCTCTTGTTGGACAGAGTGAAGAAAGGAACATTCATTTTCCTTGTTGACCTTTTGAAAATTAGTGCCCTGACAAGCATTAGTTTGCCTAGCTCTCATTGTGTTTGTTGCTCAAAGTGAGTAGAACAAGGGCTCTTCAGCAAGCCATTCCCAAATGTAGCAGCAGAAACAGTCACCCACCCTTCCCCCAACTTTGCTAGGAAAGGAACTGGAAAGAAAATAGTTTCTCCTTAATATCCTCCTTACTGGCTATTTCCCTTGGTGTTACTAAACAAGTCTTGAAAAGCCAGCAACAGTAAAGCAACTGATAGAATTAAATGCTTAATAGAGGGTATAAAACATTATTTCAAGTGTGTTGCCAATGCACAACCTTCTTAAAGTAATTTCTGGTGTAGGAGTTCTGAGGAAGCTCTGAAGAGGAGGGCAATAGATCCACAGAGGTTCATATTTCTATCTTCTTAGCTCTTTCGGGAGCCAGTACCAACATGATGGGCCGAACTGTGCGTACTGTAAAATTCTATGATCTTATTACAAGGGCCTTGAAAATACTTATATTTTCCATGATTTTTAAAGAATCACGAGTAATGGTGAAATTGTATTACATAATACACCTTCTCTATGGTTCAGGAAAAGTCTAGGTGTTGTAAATGTTCTTTTTTAAAGAGAATAATATAATCATTACTTCATAAAATTTGACATCCCTGTAATTTGTTCACTTGACTAGAACTAAAGTTTTTTTTAAAGAAATACCCTGTGTTTAAACCCAATGAGATATAAGGTGCCCCTGGATCCCTCTCTCTTTCGTGCCCAAAATTTCACCTTTCATTCTTCAATGCTTCTGTATTGCAGACTCTCCCTTTAGGCCCAGTGTGACTGTGTTCTCTGAAAACTACTTCAGTGTTGTATTAGTTGCAATTGATTATGTAATGTAAGTCAAATAAGTGAATTTGGCACATTAGGTCATATCATATTAACAGGGTAAGCATGGAATATATCTTATCGGTGATGAGGAGGAGGAGGAGTGTCATACAATGAAAAGTAAGCAAAAGATAAATATAGCCAGGTAATTACAGTTAAAATGTAAGCACTGGAATCACACAACTATTTTGTCAGCACCAAGTTAGCTTGTTTAAAACAAACATAATACTGGAGAAACTCAGCAGGTCTGGCAGTGTCATGGAGAGAGAAACAGAGTTCATGTTTTGAGATCAGTCTGATTATTCCTCTGATCTCATGTCACATTTCCTTCTTTTGTAAAACACTTTAAATTTCTATCCTTTCATTCTTGAATGGTGAATGAGTAGGTGCAATGTCTCCCTATGCACTCTCTTCAGCCTTGTCATGATTTTGATAACTTCTATCAGATCTCCCTATAGTCTTCTATGCATAAAGGACAGTTCCCATCTCCTTAATCTATCTTCATAACTAAAGTTTCTCATCCCTGAAAACAGTCTTGTGCATGCATTCTCTCCTATGTGATTGCATCTTTTGAATAGTATGGTCTTCAGAACCGCACACATATGGCCAGCTGAATACTAAGAAGTTTCTTATAAAAGTTCAGCGTAACCTCCGAGCTCCTGTATTCTGTGCCCCTATTAATAAAATGGAACAGGAAAGGTTTGGAGATATATGGGCCAAATGCATGCAACTGGGTCTAGTCTAATTTGGGAACACGGTTGGCGTGGACTAGTTGGACTAAACAGTCTGTTTCCATGCTATATGACTCTGTGACTAGTTCTATTTGAATACTTGTATCTAAAATTTTCCTCACCACTGAGGTTAAAGTGATTGATTTGTAATTGCTGGAATCATCCTTGCAAATTATAATAAACAAGGTCCTGATATTTGCAATTCTCCAGACTTCTGGCACCTCTCCTGAGTATAGGGAGGAATGAAAGATTATGACCTACAATTTCCACTCAGTTCCTTCAGTTTCCTTTAATGCATCTCATCTGGTCCCAGTGCTTTGTCAAATTTAAGAAGCCAGAAATAACACATCTGATCACATTGGGATCTTATGAATCACTCTTCATCAGTCAACATTGTGTGACATTGTCAGCCGAATAGAGCTTAATGCAATCTCCAACATTAATCCTTTCAGAACCATTCCCTTTACAACATTTGCCTCAATGTATACTATATATCAGTCATATGTATAAGATAAGTGACCGTGTATGGGGAGCCTGTCCTCAGCATACATTTCAGGCCATTTTAAATTTTAAAGGAGACACCATAATGTCTTCCAATACTTTGTGCAGGAATTGTAAACAATAGTAAAAACCTTTCAAGATCAGGTAATTTAGTGGAATGATCACAAAACTCCAAGGATGCTATTATACTCTGTGAACCCATGTTAGTGCAGCCAAGCTACAGAAAATGGTTTTCTCATAGACACCAACAAACCATGTGTAGAATTCTGAGCTTGCAAAAAAATCCTGCTTTAGCAGGTCACTGGACTTAGTTTTACTTGCTGTATATTTGCCTTGCAGCTGCTGTGCGTTAGCTGCGTTTGGAAAATGGTAACATTGCATTCTAAAGCACTTCCAACTGATGCACATGCAAATAGTGTCTCTGAAAGCATGTGCATGTTAATTTTCATTCTCTACTGTTTTATGTGATCTCAACCTCGATGAAGATAGAACAACTACTCTTGGATTGGTGGAGTGAGCAAAGAAATAAATTGCCAAGGTTGCCAAAACATTCATTGTTCTGTGACTCCTCGTATGTTCACGTCTGTGAATGACCAACAAAGATCAGACAAAACAGAGATAGCATGACAAAATCAAATACTCAGACAATTGTTATTCTGAAGGCCATACAGAAATAATTATCATCACAACAAGCATCTGAAGAGAACACCATTCCTTTGTGGAACTGTACCCAAGAAAAGACCAATATCCTCAAAGGAGTAAATTGTAACGTTAGCTGAAGATAAATTTTCATTTATATCCTCAGGATTTTAAAAATTTCTTTATAGTCAATCAGTTACTTGTAGTCACTGTTGCCACACAGGCAAATATAGGGGTCAATTAACAGTGACAAATGGTTTCATATATCTATATTAAGAGTTAGTGTGCTTTGATAATGTTTGATGAATGAATGTCTATCAGAATACAGGCAAAATTGTTTGCCCTAATATTATTATGTGCCTTGAGCCTTTTTATCAAGCACCTGAACAAATACTGGGCTTTTGGGTTAACATCCATCTGGAAAATGGCATCTCCAATAGTATAGCACTCCTTCAGTGCTGCACTGAAGTGACAAGCTAGATAATGTGCTCAATTCTCTCAAGTGGGACTTGAACCCATGTCCTTCTGACTCAGAGGCAAGAGTGGTTGTGAGTCAAGCTTGACACGGTCCAGCCTAAAGTGGGGCTTGAACCTACAACCTCCTGAAATAGAGCTAGATGAGTATTGTGTTCAGGTCAGAATGAAATAAAAGATTAAAATAAATTTTGATGTAGTTGATCAAATGTTCCGTTGAACATTGATTTCTCACCTGCTGTGACTATTTGGCTGTTGTTGCAGTATATCTCTGTTCTGGGTTTAATAATAGGGATTGCAACATTAAGGTGGTAACCTGGCGTTTTTTGAGATTACCTTTGGTGCTCAGGGAGAAACTTCACTGAGCTTTGCCTTCAAAGCACAGTCATTTTGCTTCGAAGAATTTTCTATTGTTTACCTTGCTATTTGGAGAGTAAGGGTCACATGTTTAGAGTTTCTATAATAGCTTAAGGTTATTTATTTCTTAGGACTAATTTAGCAAAGTAGGTCCTAAAATAAGCTCAATGAAGGTTCACTAACGGCCAGCATTGTTATGCGTAGAGAGGGAGCTCCCCTGTGGTTGGAGTCCACTGAGTGAAATTCTAAAGCATCGGAAGTTAAATCTTTTGCTAAAATTTAGTAGGTTTCACAGAAACTGATGTTAAATACAACAGTGGTACTGCAGTAGAAATGAGGAACAGGCACCTTTGGATTCAGATAATCAATTTTGTTTCCATTCAAATGGGCTTTCTTGGTTGGAAAGTAATTTAATTCAATATTGTTTCATTTATCTATTGTCACAATATTGTGTACTTAAATGTTATTTTCTGGGAATATTTTCTCTGAAAGATCTATTTCCCCCATACCATCCTCCTACCCCACCCCATAATCAGGATTCTATGAGTGTCATGCATCCTCTGCATAAACCTAAATAATCATTACATCATTCCAACGCAGTTAAAAATCACACAACACCAAGTTATAGTCTAACAGGTTTATTTGGAAGTACTAGCTTTCAGAGCACTGCTCCTTCATCAGTTGTGTGATTTTTAACTTTGTCCACCCCAATCCAACACCAGCACGTTATAATAGACAATAAGCATTGCTCATCTAAACCATACTATGCAAAACGTGCACCCACACCTCCCCTCTTACTTCCCTCCAAGGCCCCAAGGGATCCTTCTATATTCACCACAAATTCACCTGCGCCTCCACACACATCATTTACTGCATCCGCTGCACCCAATGTGGCCTCCTTTATATTGGTGAGACAGGCCGCCTACTTGCGGAACGTTTCAGAGAACACCTCTGGGACACCCGGACCAACCTACCCAACAATCCCATGGCTCAACACTTTAACTCCCCCTCCCACTCCACCAAATACATGCAGGTCCTTGGACTCCTCCATCGCCAGACCATAGCAACACGACGGCTGGAGGAACCCCCCAACCACAAGGGATGAACTCAGATTTCTCCAGTTTCCTCATTTCCACTCCCCCCACCTTGTCTCATTCCCAAACCTCGAACTCAGCACCACCTTCCTAACCTGCAATCTTCTTCCTGACCTCTCCGCCCCCACCCCCACTCCGGCCTATCACCCTCACCTTAACCTCCTTCCACCTATCGCATTTCCAACGCCCCTCCCCCAAGTCCCTCCTCCCTACCTTTTATCTTAGCCTGCTTGGCACACTTTCCTCATTCCTGAAGAAGGGCTCATGCCCGAAACGTTGATTCTCCTGCTCCTTGGATGCTGCCTAACCTGCTGCGCTTTTCCAGCAACACAATTTCAGCTCTGAGTTCCAGCATCTGCAGTCCTCACTTTCTCCATACTATGTCCATGTTGTATTTGCAAAGTCCTTCATATTAAATATAGAAAATAGATGTCATAGCATTTTTAAATGTTCGTTGGTACAGTACAATAAAACATATCATGAGCAGAGATTAAGAAATATCTAGGACCAGTAGACAGGGAAATAATTTATAACTTTAACTTCATAACCTATAATTAATGTCGGCTTGCCAACTAATCAACAACTTTGCTCTTCTAGTATAAATTTGTGTAATTTGAAATTTGGTGTTCTTACATTTGTCCAGATGAATACAAGATGAAAAGTTTTGGAAATGTTTAATTTAAAAAGGCTAAATTAAAAATACCGAAGCAAACAGATTGACAAAGTTTATTACAATGATATGCAGAAAGACAAGAGGAATACTTTTAAAGATACAATTCTGAAAATGCAACCAATGTGAATCTTCTTGTTAGACAGTATGTCATGGTCAATAATGACTTGTTTCCTCATTAAAATGAGGTCTCAGGTGACTGAAGAGCCTAATACGTGTGCTACATCCTCTGACATGAGTGGGCCAAAAGGTGGTTGGGGGAATGGAGGGTGGGATGCGTGGATTGCCATGTGCTTCTTAGTCGATACTTGACTTCAGCTTGCCTTTGAAGGGGATACTCAAGGTACATAGATCCTTCCCAGATGCTTTCCTCAACTTAAGTCAGTCTTGCACAGATTTCTGCAGTTGGCAATATAGAAAGTAAGACTGTAAGAAATAGGACCAGGAATAGACCATTTGATCCTCAAAACTTGCCCTGCCATTCAATAAAACGATGGCTGATCTGCCCAGACTTCAACTCTTTCAACTCATCATAGCCCTCAATTCCCAAATATTTCAAAAATATATCTGCATCCTCTTTAAATGCTTTTACTGATGCAACCTCCACAATTCTCTGTGGTAGAGAATTCCAGCCACTCACTGCTGTCTGGGAGAGAAATTCTTACACGTCTTTGTGTTACTTAATGTCCTGTTATTTTATGATTATGTCCCCAAGTTTGAGATTCCCTCATTAGTGGAAACATTTTCTCAATATTTACCATGTCAAACCCCATGAAAATCTTGTACATTTCAATAAGATCACCCTTTATTCTTCTAAAATATAATGAATAAAGGCATAATCTGTGTGGCCATTCTTGATAAATCAACTACATCACCACAGGTGTCAGTCTTGCGAATCTCTTTTGAATTTCCTCTGATATCAACACATCCTTTCTTAAATACAAGGACCAAGATTGTAAACAGTACTCCAGGTGGGGCCTCATCAACACCTATTTTTAAATTACAAACCACACAGTAATAAAGGCCAGAATTCCACATGCTTTCTTAATGAATTAGTCGAGAGTGTGATGCTGGAAAAGCACAGCAGGTCAGGCAGCATCCAAGGAGTAGGAGAATCAACATTTCGGGCATAAGTCCTTCATCAGGAATGCCCGAAACATTGATTCTCCTGCTGCTCGGATGCTGCCTGACCTGCTGTGCTGTTCCACCACCAAACTCTTGACTCTGATCTCCAACATCTGCAGTCTTCACTTTCTCTCTTTCGTAATTACTTGCACAGTACTGCCCAGAGCCTTCTGCACCGCACTTTTTGTGGCCACTCTCCATTTAAAAGAATAGCCTGTCTTTTGATTCTTCATCAGGTACATGACCTCACACTTTCTTAGATTAAACTCCGTATTTTTGCCCACTTACTCAACCTAATCACATCACCTTGCAGATTTCTTATGTTGTCACTACAACATGCCTTCCCACCTATTCTTGCACTGTCCGCTAATTTGGGTGTATTACATCTAGCCCCTCCACCAATTCATTAATATAGATAGTAAATAAATTGAGGCCGCAGGATTGATCCTTGATACTCCACTAATAACATCTTCCCAGCTTGTAATAGCTAATAATCGCCTGTGTGTAAACCATCCTCAATCCTCAATCCATATTAATACATTATCCCCAATACTGTGATTTTGCACTTTTTGGATAAGGCTTTGAGGATGTCTTTGAAGCATTTTCTCAGATCTCCTGGAGCTCACTAGCTGTGTTGAAGCTCTGAATAAAGTGCTTATTACAGCAATCTCATATTAAGCATACTGACAATGTGGCCTGCCCAGTAGAGCTGATAGAACATGGTCATTAATTCACTGCTGGGAACCTTGGTCTGACTGAGAGCACTAACATCAGTGTACCTATCCTGCCAATGGATTTGCAAGATCTTGCAGAGCCAGTACTGGTGGTACTTCTCCACAATTATGAGACTCCTGTATACGTAATCCACATCTCTGAGCCATATAGGCTGGTGGGTATCATTGCTATTCTTTAGACCATGAGCTTGATGCTGGACTTCATGTCTTCAAAATCACCCTGCTTCAGGTGACCGAAGGTTGCACTGGCACACAGAAGGTGGTGTTGAAATTCATTGTTGATGTCTGTCTTTGTTGACAGTCGACTCCCACAACCTTGCTGTAGATCTTTATAACTGGGGAAACAGTGCAACTTGGTTGGGCTGGTGAATATTTAATGTGAGGCCTATGCTCTCATTTAACTCGGTGAAAGTGTTAACGATGGCTTGAGCTTGACCTCTGAGTGTGAGCACGTGCAAGTATCTGTCAATGATAGAGAATAAGATGACCTTGGATCTGACCATGGACGTGAAGGTTGAATAGGTTCCTGTTTGCTCAGTAGATTAGCTCCATTTCTGTGGGAGCTTGTGGACAGTGAAGTGGACATTGCAGCAAAGAAGACTAAGACTAAGTATATAAGTGAAAACAAGGAAACATTAACTAAATTTAAAAAATCAAAATAGATGAATAACTCTAGTGGCAGAAACATAAAGTAATGACCTTTATATACTCTGGAGGTTATAAGAAAATTCAGAGCTGTTTCAATAGAGCAAAATGATTATTCAGAAAACTGATAGTTGACCAGAAAATTTTAATTAGGGTACTTCTATTGCTCAGTTGATATCATTGTTGCCTCTGAGTTGGAAAATTGTATGTTCAACAGATTTGAGCATAGACATCCAGGTTAACACTCAAGTGCACTATTGAAGCAGTGCTGCACTGTTAGAAATGCCATATTTCATGAGGCATTAAATTGAAGCTCCCATCTGCTCTCTCAAGTGATATAAAATATTCTATGTCACTCTGCATACTATTGCTTTAACCTTCCCTGCTTACCCCTTTAAATTAAACCTTTTGGGAGATGCTTAATATCAAATAATATCATTAACTTATTCCCTAGTCCTTGATATAATCCTTACAAACTATTAAACACAAAAAAAACCACAAAAAGCATCTCTTCCCCTCTGCATTGAATTCCCACTTTGCTCCAAATGCACAGAAACACACATTCACACTGTCTGTCTTCATCTGGATGTGCTGTCTCCTAACTGCTCATGCAAAACTTACTGATCACCTCAGGTCACTTAGATCACTACATGCTGATGGATGCATTCTCTTCTGTTATAACCTACTAGCCTAACAGTAGCCCAGGTACACATGTCCCCAAGGAATGTAATATTTCTACATAATAGTTAGTTGTAATCAATGTCTGTTGCAGTCTTCAATACCATGATATCCATGCCCAGTTTCTTATGTTACAGGAGCTGCATCAAGTAAAACACCCTTTTGGAGACAAACTCATATCAATTGCTATTTTCCACACATTAATCCTGTGACCTGAGTGACACTGGCAATTAGTGTCAAAATTTGTAATGTCGGTTTGCGTGTGTTTGAATTAAAAACTTATTTCAAGCAGGGTCCTTCTATCTGCCAGAGGCAAGAATCCTTTTTTTCTATCCGTTTACCTTTGATGTAAATCAAATCTCCTAAAAACGCTAACACCTCATCACATTGTGCTTTATACTGTTAACAATGGTTTTACACATGAGGCCATTTTCCATCTGTGATTCTCGGCAATAAGTATTAGTGAACTATTCAACTGTGAGACATTGCAATCAAGCTCTATCCTGACCTTAGCTGACACACTGATACTATTCCAGGAAGAATCCCAGAATAGTGATGAGGAGAAACAATATTGGTTAATTTCCCTCCTTGGTTCAGGATGCTGAGCTGAAACAATTGTGCCCTATCATTGTCATGGCCGAGACTAGCTAACTCCGGACTTACCTGTAGTTTGAATGTTATAGTTCTCCAACAGCCAGTGTACCTGCCATCTGTAGGATGGGGAAATCTACTGATTACTACTTGGATGGCACTTCTCAAGGTATTTAAAAACAGACATGCCACTCACATCACTTGGAAAGCAGACCTATAACAACATCGCCACACACTGTGAGCTGGAGTTCAGACTGATCTCCAGCAGAGTATGTGAGCTTCAGCAGTGTTTGTAAAGTGTAATTACTCTACAATCAAACCAACAATTATAAAATATATTTGAGTACAGTTCTTACAAAACTTGAAAACCCCTAATGATTGCTTTGAATAACTAGGATAAAGAATACATTTCATCATGTTGTGAATCAATTTAAACTTAATCAATTCTTTCTGAGACTCATTTAGTCTGATCTTCCATTTCAACTTTTTTAATGTGCAGTATTTGAAATGCAATTTGCTCTGTTGATGTAGGCACATCTTTGATTTCTCAGCTGTTAAAAAATTAGAACAAAGCCCACACGTGCTTGTTCATTGCAGATGTATGAAATGAACAAATAAGAATTGCTTTGCCCTAAATAATTACTTAAAACAATCTTTTTCTGCGGTTTCTACATTGTAGGACTGAGAAAAAGAGGTGGGGAGGGAGAAAGAAAGAGAGAGGTTGGAAAAGATGTGGTATAGAGGCAGAGATAGAGACAGATGCAGAAAAAGAACATTTTGAAACCAAATGTCAGGATCAACTATTGGTAATTGATGCACTTAGCCAACAATTCAATGATAATCCTCATACAGTGGAGTCTCTCGCATAGTCCACATGACAAGCATCAACCTAATCAAATTGTTCATTTATTGCACTCCAGAATGCTCAGTTTATACCTCTTTTGTGTCAAACATATCTTTTGCTCCCTCGAAAAGAAAAGATGAAATGTTGAAGCCAGCCAGCTATTTAAGACCGAAAGAAGTAAATACAAATTCAAGAGCCAGAGAAAGGTTTGAAAAATGTTTCTCACCACAGAATAGGGAACAAATGGATCAAACATTCAGGAAGGAAATTGTTCTGGGTCAATTCACATTTTGAAAAAGTATTTGATCAATATGCTATGAAAATGGATTATCTGAAATACTAATTTATAATGTCAGGAGCTGGACATACATCTATGTATGTATGTGTGTGTTGACCATTTGAAAACAAAACATTTGCAAAATAAAGCACACAGGCTACAGTAGCAAAATATGTTGTATTAGCATAGAATATAAGCTGTTTGATTGGAGTCATTGAGCCTACAGTACATTCAGAGTGATGCCACACGATGCAGTTTCTGGGTGTAAAATATACAGGTTTCAACACAGAGTAAATTTTCCACAGAGGGGACAGGATTCACCTCCTTTTCTATCAATGAAATACACCACATCAAATGTGTGGGTGTGGAAACTACCAAAAGATCTCATAGTCACAAATAGAAGGTACTTCAAAAGTCTGAATCTACAGCACTGGGTAGAATCTTCTAGGCCCAACTGGAGCTTTTAGAAGAGAAAGCAAAGAAACTAAATTAGATGCAGTTTCCTGATGGTTGAGTTTAACTGATAAGTTCTTCAGTCACAAGCGAGGCCCCAAAATGCTGGAGAATAGCCAATATTCTTTTGTTTAGGAAGGGCAACAGGGATAATTGAGGAACCTTACATCAATGCTAGGGAAATTATTGGAGAAGATTCTTGGGGATAGGATATACTCACATTTGGAAAGTATGGATTTAATAGCAAGAGGTAGCATGACTTTGTATGGGGAAGGTGATGTCTCACAAATTTGATTGAGTTTTTTAAGGAAGTGACAAAGATGATTGATGAGGGCAGGGACTAGATGTTGTTAATATGGACTTTAGCAAGGCCTTTGACAAGGGCATGTAGGTGGCCTGATTAGTAAATTTGCAGACAACATAAAGATTGGGGGAGCTGTGGATAGTGAAGAGGGCGCCAGAGGAGACAGCAGATATGGACAGGCTGGAGACTTGGATGGAGAAACAGCAGATGGAGTATAATTTGAACAAATTCAAGATGATGCATTTTGGAAGATCTAATGCAGGAGGGAAGTAGACAATAAATGGCAGAACCTTAGTAGTTTCAAGATACAGAGGGATCTAGGTGTACAGGTCCACAGTTCCCTCAAAGTGGCAACACAAATAGAAAGGTGGTCAAGAAGGCATATGGCATGCTTCCAGGTCTTCTTCAATATAAAATTTCAGTTACATCACACTGTAAACTTTCGCTATAAATTCTGTGTCGTACGATCTTATACTCCTCGACTATAACCTGGTATTGTGTGATTTTTAACTTTGTACACCCCAGTCCAACACCAGCTCTTCCAAATTATGGCATGCTTGCCTTCATCGCTTGGGTGCATAGAATATAAAAATTAGCTAGTCATGTTCCAGCTGTACAGAACTTTAAATAGGCTACTTTTGGAATATTATGTACAATTCTAATCACTACAATACCAGAAGGATGTAGAGGCTTTGGAGACGGTACAAAATGAGACTGGGATGTTGTCTGGTTTAGAGGGTATAAGCTATGAGGAGTGATTAGACAAATTTGGTTTGTTTTCACTTGAATGTTGAAGGATGAGAGGCCACCTGATGGAAGTTTAGAACATTATGAGAAGCATGTATAGAATGGATAGTCAGAGCCTTTTTCCCAGAGTAGAAATGTGAATTACTAGGGAACGTAGTTTTAAGGGAATAAGTTGAAAGGAGCGTGACTGGCAAATTTTCTGCACGAGCTTGTTAAGTGGCTGGAATGCATTGCCAGAAGAGGTGGTGGAAGAGGACACAGTTGCAATGTTTGAGAGGCATCTTGACAGATATATGAATAGGCAGGAAATAGAGGAACACAGACTGCATAGAGGCAATAAGTTTTTAGCTTTGAAAGGCATCTTGTATCAAAGCAGTCTTGCTGGACTGAAGGGCCTGTTCCTGTGCTGTCCTATCCTTTGCTCTTTGTTCTCAAAAACTTTTCAGTTATAGTAGATTTCTTCCCTTAAGCTCCATTATTTAACTCCTTCATAAATAAACATCAGTTTACATCGTAAAGGGTGAAGACTGACCTTGCCAACAGGCTACCCAAACGAAGCAGCCACACTCTCTGATGCCAGCAAACTTGACTTGGGTAGGCAGGTAGTGTACCAACAAAAAGGTTTGTGAAAGGAAAAGGGTGTTGAAGAGATAAGGTGGGGTAGGGGGTCCAATGGAAAAGATTCACAAAAAGGTAAACTGGGTGAAAACAAATAATAGGGTATGAAACTTAAATGATGTGGCTGTTGGGTCACTGGAAGTATATTGAAAATGTTGAGGTGGAGTGGAGGGGGGTAAGGTGGGTGAAAAAGTCAAAAGAAAAATTTATAACCACCTTTTTACACAAATAAGGCCACTCAGAGAATGCGCAGTGCAAATGCAAGGGGACCCAGTTATATTGGAACATATTCCTGCGCAACATGAACACACCTAACTAAGGGAATTCAAACAAAAACCAAACAATGCTGTTGTGTGAGCAATCGGTTAATGGTTTTGCATTGAAGGGAAGCATTCACATCTGAATAACAGTAAATAAGCTCTTACAGCTTGAAATGCCAACATCCCAACCATGTCCTATGACTCTCTAACCTTTGACATGTAGGATACCTAAGAATTGCCAACAGTGGTGATAGTGCTGAGGGGATTATTCCACATTCAGCCATGCAGGAACATTCACTGGCTTGTGTATTTCAAAATTAAGGATGTAGGGAAATAACAGTTATGCAGACTGTAAATTCCAAGTTCATGATACTGTATCACAGGAGACAATGAAAGCCACAAAAAGTCAGGTTGTGTTAATTGTCACATGCACGGGAAGACATGTAAAGATCAAGGCTACAAATATCTTGAATAAGGCACCCACAGGAAGGCAAAAACCAATCACCATGTAAAGATAGCTGTAGGACAGACTTTAGGTCAAGAACAAAAAGTCTGATAATGACAAAAGAGTAGAAGAAGAATAGTTATATTAGCCTAGAAAAGTTATCTGTTTCTCTCTCCACAGACCTGCTGAGTTTCTCCAGCATTTGCCATTTTGTAGTATACATCTCATTCTTGTTATTTCTTCACAAATCAGTATTTCCATGTTAAATGTCTGACAAACATAATCCCCAAATTATATTAGTTTTAATGAGGTTAAGAAAAAGGAGGAGAATGAGGAAGAGGAGGAGAAAAAAGGATGACCAGTGCCAACAAAACCATGAGTCTTAGTGGGCTACAGCTGTGGTTGAGCAAGCAGTGCTTGAAGTGGGAAACCAGGGTCTTCAGCTTTGTTGAGCACTCCACTGAGATAGGACATTCTGAAGTAATTGTAATTACTTGCAGATAAGTCAAAGGCAGTAATGCCAGCCTTTTCTCATGACTAGTGATGTCATCACATATATGCTGCCTCCTGCAGGCAGATATGCAACCACAGAAAAGAAGGAACAGCAATACTTGTGGGATGGAAGATCACGGTAGCATGAACTTCCTAACTACCAACTCCATTCAAACCTTAACTGGGAACTTGTGTGCACAATCCAACTGGCTCAAGTGCATTTCTGCATAAACTGATGTATTTTATAGTTTGCAATACAGCAAAGCAATACAGTTTGTCCTGTTCACCACAGACGGTGGCACAGTGGTTAGCACTGCTGCCTCACAGCGTCAGAGACCCGGGTTCAATTCCCGCCTCAGGCGACTCTCTGTGTGGAGTTTGTACATTCTCCCCGTGTCTGCGTGGGTTTCCTCCGGGTGCTCCGGTTTCCTCCCACAATCCAAAAGTGTGCAGGTCAGGTGAATTGGCCTTGCTAAATTGCCCATAGTGTTAGGTGCAGGGGTAAATGTAGGAGTATGGGTCTGGGTGGTATATGCTTCGGCGGGTCGGTGTGGACTTGTTGGGCCGAAGGGCCTGTTTCCACACTGTAAGTAATCTAATCTAAGTAATCTAATCTAATCTAAAAAACCCCAGACAGCCTTTGGATGTTCAGATATCACTAGGTTCCCTCATGTACAAACAGTCATTGATTGCTCGCATGTGATGCTCAGAGTTCCATGTCATCACCCAGCCTGATTTCTGAATAGAAAATGATTTCACTATCTCAACATTCAACTTGTTTGTGATCACAAGCAAGAAATCCTGAAGGTATGCATCCACTTTCCAGGGAACTGTTGCGATACTTGCATTCTGTAAAAGTCCCAGATTTCTTAAATGCTCACTTCCCTGCTTCAACTCCTGAGCTGGTTCATGAGTGATGGGGATACCGCTGACGGCATGGCTAATGACCCCACCGTACACCCTCAGAGTGAGACTGAACAGCACCAAAAAGCTGCCCCTTCACCTACTCTGGTCATCATTGAACAGATGATTTGTCTTCTGAAGATGTACTTCTGTTGCCTAGACTGATCAAGAGGGGCACGCCAGTATGCATTGGATAAGATCTCCAGATAAGTGCTACACCCTGCTTAACCAAGCTCAATGATGAGCACCTGTCTTCCAAGATGAAAGAACGGGAGTATAACCGAGATTATCATGGCCGATCTATATTATTAATCCATCCTTGGATATTTTAAAAAATCCATGGGAATGTGGGCACTTTGGTTAGGTCACCATCTATTGCCCAGATTCCAGTTAAGAGTTGACCACATTGCCATGAGTCAGGAGTCACATTTAAACCAGGGCAGGTAAGGAAGGCAGTTTCCTCTCCTAAATAACGTTAGTGAACTACATGGGTTTTTCCAACAATCAATAATAGTTTTATAGTCATCATTAGACCTTTAATCCCAGATTTGTTTGATTGAATTCACTTCCACTGTTTGCCTTGGCAGGATTTGAACCTATGTCCCCAAAATCTCCGGATTAATAGCTCAGTGATATTATCATGAGGCCATTGCCACCCCTCAGCCTAGCTGCCTAATGTTCAAGGCTAGAAAAGATCCACTGACCTCAGATTTTAAATTATTGGTTGAGCTCATATTTGCTGCTGATTGGTTGGGAGTATTCCAGATAATTAACGTTGTTTTTATCCCAGACCAGTCGATAAAATTTGTTTATGGCTCCAAACAAGGCCTCAGATTTATTGCGATCTGGTTAGCGACCAGTTATTTTTATTTAAAGTAGTCAAAATTTGACATCCCAGTGACTTACTAGCTGAAAAAAGCCATGAAATTGTACAATTTTAAACAATTACAAGATTTTTCTCTGTACAATGTCAACAAAGTCTCTCATTATCTCAAAGTTAAACATGAATTAACAGGTAAATGTGTCAAATACATCATAAACTGTACATTGAATCCCTATAGTGCATAGATACCATTCGGCCCATTGAGTCTGCACTGATCTCTGAAGAGCATCTCTATCTCTGCATCCCCACCATGGTTTACCATGGCTAATCAACCTAGCCTACACACCCCTGGATACTATAGACAATTTAGCATGGCAAATCCACCTAACCTGCACACCTTTGGACCATGGGAAGAAAACAGAGCACCTGGCAGAAACCCACACAGAAACAGGGAAGATGTGTGAATTCCACACAATCACCCAAGGCTGGATTCAAACCTGTGTTCCTGATGCTGTGGAACAGTAGTGAACCATCATGCCATCTATAAAGTGATAGATACAACCAATTCAGACCCCATAAATTTCTTAGCAACCCACCCAGATGGGTGGGATCTCTGAGTCGCAAAATTTATTTAAAACTCTTGTCTCCCTCATGAAGTGTTCTCTCTTTCAATGGTCTAGCATCAGATTTCC
This sequence comes from Chiloscyllium plagiosum, assembly GCF_004010195.1. Taxonomy (NCBI): domain Eukaryota; kingdom Metazoa; phylum Chordata; class Chondrichthyes; order Orectolobiformes; family Hemiscylliidae; genus Chiloscyllium; species Chiloscyllium plagiosum. The sequence goes on along the minus strand of NC_057718.1, from coordinate 30,815,181 downwards.
CTCATCACGTCTCTAACTCAGGCTGTATCAAAGACTGATCACTACCCAGTTGCTCAATCTCTTCTCTTGAGACTGTGTTCAACTGAATTCAGAAGCTTACACTTCAGTATTTATTCATTGCCACAGTTCCAGCTTTCTAGTTATGCTAAGCAAAAGTACACTGCTCCTGGCCATTCCTTTGCATCAAGAACTTCACAAGAGCTTCACATGGGCAGCACGGTGGCACAATGGGTGGCACTGTGGCACAGTGGTTAGCACTGCTGCCTCACAGTGCCAGAGACCCGGGTTCAATTCCCGACTCAGGCGATTGACTGTGTGGAGTTTGCACATTCTCCCCGTGTCTGCGTGGGTTTACTCCGGGTGCTCCGGTTTCCTCCCACAGTCCAAAAGATGTGCAGGTCAGGTGAATTGGCCATGCTAAATTGCCCGTAGTGTTAGGTAAGAAGGGGTAAATGTAGGGGTATGGGTGGGTTGCGCTTCGGCGGGTCGGTGTGGACTTGTTGGGCCGAAGGGCCTGTTTCCACACTGTAAGTAATCTAATCTAATCTAATCTAATCTAAATAAATCACTTATGCTTACAGATTTGTCCTTGCCCAACTCTTGTTTGCTGAGGCACAGCATGATTTCTGCTCTAATGGGATGATAAATACTCCAAGAATTCTCCAAGCTCCACTTGCACAGAGCTACCATACTGCTCCCGCAGCTTCACTGAGACCATAGCTCCTCTGAGCTAACAGCAGTACTTCAGCTATTTGAAACTAACCTTCTTCCTCAATTGTTTTTGACTAACTGTTTTGACTCCCTGCACATTTTCTGAACAAAGCGGTGAGGAGAGAGGGCAGAGGAAAATGAGGGCTGTCAGATAGGTCAGTTTTTCCAACTTAAACAAGGACTTAGCTCGAGAGTCGGGCCTCCATTTTGAACAGAGCAGCGAGGAGAGAGGGCGGAGAGAAATGAGAGCTGCCAGGAAGTTTTTAAGTGGATGAGATCTAAACCTGGGACCCTACACCATTGGGTGTCTCTCCCACCCACCACCTCTAATCTTAGTAAGCGTCTGTAAACTTAGTAAGTTTTCAGATTTTCTCATTTTTTTTCTTTTCTTCTCTTCCTTGTTTAGTCCTGTGTGGGCTTTCAGATTAGCAGAGCACGGCTGTTAGGGAAGCTGCATGTTCCTCCTGCAGAATGTGGCAGGTGAGAGACATGACACATGTCTCTGCCGACCACATCTGGGGGAAGTGCACCCAATTCCAGCTCCTCAAAAACCGAGTTAGGGAACTGGAGCAGGAACTGGATGAACAGAGGATCATCCAGCAGGCTGAGGGGGAAATTGAGAGAATGTACAGGGAGTGGTCACTCCTCAGATACAGGATAAGAACAGCTGGGTTACAGTCAGGGGGAGGAAAGGGAACCGACAGACAGAGCAGTGATCCCCTGTGACTGTTCCCCTCAGCAATAAGTATAACATTTTGGATACTGCTGGTGGGGATGGCCTACCAGGGGAAAGCCATAGTTGTCAGGTCTCTGGCACTGAGGATTGGACACTCTGGAGGCAGGAAACATGTTTCCGCTGATGGGTGAGTGCCGAACCAGAGGACACAGCTTAAAAATACGGGATAGACCATTTAGGACAGAGATGAGGAGAAATTTCTTCACCCAGAGAGTGGTGGCTGTGTGGAATGCTCTGCCCCAGAGGGCAGTGGAGGCCCAGTCTCTGGATTCATTTAAGAAAGAGTTGGATAGAGCTCTCAAGGATAGTGGAATCAAGGGTTATGGAGATAAGGCAGAACAGGATACTAATTAAGGATGATCAACCATGATCATATTAAATGGTGGTGCAGGCTCAAGGGGCAGAATGGCCTACTCCTGCACCTGTTGTCTATTGTCTATTCAGGCTGAGAAGGTAAGGGAGGAGAATAGAAAAGCGCTAGTGGTAGGGGACTCAATAATTAGATGGATTGACAGGAGATGTTATGGTCAGGAACAGGACTCCTGGAAGGTATGTTGCCTCCCTGGTGCCAGGGTCCGGAATGTTGCTGATCAGGTTTACAGGATTCTGAAGAGGGAGGGCGAGCAGCCAGAAATCGTAGTACATAGTAGCACCAATGATACAGCCAGGAAAGGCATTGAGGATCTGAAAAGTGACTACAGATGGCCAGGTTGGAAGCTGAAGAGCAGGACGAGTAGAGCATTATCTCAGGTTTGCTACCGGTGCTACGAGATAGTGAGGTGAGGAACAGTCAGTGAATGCAGCTTAACACCTGGCTGGAAGGCTTGTGCAGGAGGGAGGGCTTCAGATATTTAGACCATTGGGATGCCTTCTGGGGAAGGTGGGACCTGTACATGAAGGACAGGTTGCACCTGAATTGGAGGTGCACAAATGTCCTGGGTGGGAGATTTGCTTGTGTGGTTCGGGAGGGTTTGAATTAGTTTGGCAGGGGGTGGGAGCTACAAATCTGAGAGGGAGGTAGTTAGATATGGGGAAGTGACAGGGTGTAGTGAATCAATCGGGAAGGTTTTTCATGTGATGGAACAAAGGGATCAGTTAAAGTGTGACTGCTTTAATGCAAGGCGTGTCAGAATAAAGAGTGATGAACTTAGAGCATGGATTTTGGGACTATGATGTTGTGGCCATAACGGAGACATGGGTTTCATAGGGGCAGGAATGGTTGCTAGATATTCCAGGGTTTAGAATGTTTAAAAAGAACAGGGAGGGTGGAAAAAGAGGAGGGTGTGCAGCATTGTTAATCAGAGAGCGACAGAAACAAAGGTTGTTGAGGAAGGTTTGTCTACTGAGTCAGCATGGGTGGAAGTTAAGAAGAGCAAGGGAGCAGCCCCCTCATTGGGGGTTTTCTACAGACCTCCAATAGCAGTAGGGAGATTGAAGAACTCATAGGCCGGCAGATTTTGGAAAAATGCAGATGTCGCAGGCTTGTTGTTATGGGTGACTTCAACTTTCCCAATATCGACTGGAATCTCATTAGTGCAGATGGTTTGGATGGAGCCGTTTTTGTCAGGTGTGTTCAGAAGGGTTTCCTTACTCAGTATGTAGACAGGCCGACAAGGAGAGAGGCCATTTTGGATTTGGTGCTCGGAAATGAGCCAGGACAGGTCTCAGATCTCACGGTGGGAGAACACTTTGGTGACAGTGACCACAACTGCCTCACATTTAACATAGCCTTGGGGAGGGAAAGGAGCAGTTATCCAGGGAAGATATTTAATTGGGGAAAAGCTAATTATGACGCTATCAGACAGGAGTTAGGAAGTACAGATTGGGAGCAATTGTTCCACAGAAAGGCAGAACTGACATGAGGAGACTGTTTAAGGAGCAGTTGTTGCAAGTGATGCACAAATTTGTTCCTCTGAGACAGGCAAGAAGGGGAAAGGTTAAGGAGCCTTGGATGACGAGTTCAGAGGAGCTTCTCGTCAAAAGGAAGAAGGCAGCTTACGTAAGGTGGAGGAAGCAAGGATCTAGCACAGCTTTAGAGGATTACAGGCTTACTAGAAAGGAGCTCAGAAATGGACTGAGGAGAGCCAGGCGGGGCATGAAAAAGGCTTGGCAGGAAGGATTATGGAGAACCCAAAGGCATTTTACTCATACATGAGGAATAAGAGAATGATCAGGGAGAATGCAGGGCTGGTCAGGGATAGTGTAGGGAAGTCAGAGCAGATAGGGGAAGCCCTAAATGAGATTTTTGTTTCGGTTTTCACTAAGGAAAGGAACCTTGCTGTGAATGAGAACTTTGAGGAGCTGGGAAACAGGCTTGAACAGATCAAGATTGATGAAGTTGTTGTGCTGGAAATTTTGGCAAACATTAAGATTGATACATCCATAGGGCCAGACCAGATTTATCCTCGGTTGCTCCTGAAAGTGAGAAAAGAGGTTGCTAAGCTGATGGCAAAGATCTTTGCTTCCTCATTCTCCACAGAAGTCATACTGGAGGATTGGAGGGAGGCGAATGTTGTTCCTCTTTTCAAGAAGGGGAATAGGGAAATCCCTGGCAATTATAGAGCAGTCAGTCTCATGTCTGTGGTCAGCAAGGTTTTGGAAAGAATTCTGAGGGATAGGATTTATGACTACTTGGAAAAGCATAGCATGATTAAAGGCAGTCAGCACGACTTTGTGAGGGGCAGGTGATGCCTCACAAATCTTATTGAGTTCTTTGAGGAGAGGATGAGATAGGTCAATGAAGGCCGAGCAGTGGATGTGGTGTATATGGACTTCAGCAAGGCATTTGATAAGGTTCCCTGTGGTAGGCTCATTCATAAAATCAGGAGGTATGGGATACAGGGAGATTTGGCTCTCTGGATTTAGAATTGGTTGGCTGACAGAAGGCAGAGAGTGGTTGGAGATGGAAAGTATTCTGCCTGGAGGTCAGTTGTGAGTGGTGTCCCGCAGGGCTCTGTTCTTGGGCCTCTGCTCTTTGTAGTTTTTATAAATGACTTGGATGCGGAGGTTGAGGGGTGGATTAGTAAATTTGCCGATGACACAAAGGTTGGAGGTGCCGTTGATTGTATTGAGGGCTATTGTAGGCTGCAGCGTGACATAGGATGCAGAGCTGAGCTGAGAAATGGCAGATGGAGTTCAACCTGGATAAATGCGAAGTGATGCATTTTGGAAGGTTGAATTCGAATGCTATTTATAGAATTAAAGACAGGATTCTTGGCAGTGTAGAGGAACAAAGGAATCTTTGTGTTCAAGTGCATAGATCCTTCGAAGTTGCCACTCAAGTGGATACGGTTGTTAAGAAAGCATATGGTGTTTTGGTTTTCATTAGCGGGGGATCAAGTTTAAGAGCCGTGTGGTTTTGCTGCAGCTCTACAAGCCCTTGGTGAGACCACACTTGGAATATTGTATCCACTTCTGGTCGCCCTATTATAGGAAAGATGTGGAGGCTTTGGAGAAGGTGCTCAGAAGGCTTACCAGGATGCTGCCTGGACTGGAGGGCTTGTCTTAAAAAAGAGAGGTTGATTAATCTCGGACTTTTCTTGCTGGAGAGAAGGAGGAAGAGTGGTGACCTGATCAAGGTGTACAAGATAATGAGAAGCATGAATAGGGTCAATAGCCAGAGACTTTTCCCCAGGGCAGGGTTGACTGGTATGAGGGGTCATAGTTTAAAGATATTAGGAGGAAGGTATAGAGGAGACATCAGAGATAGGTTCTTTACGCAGAGAGTTGTGAATGCATGGAATGCATTGCCACAGTGGTGGTGGAAGCAGAGTCATTAGGGACATTTAAGTGACTGCTGGACATGCACATGGACAGCAGTGAAGTGCGGGGTGCGTAGGTTAGGTTATTTTATTTTAGATTAGGAATAATCCTCGGTAAAACATCGTTCTGTGCTGTACCTTTCTTTGTTCTATGCTCCTTTCACGATTGAATGCACCAACTTTGGAGCATTTGGTGTTTCAAGTGTTACAATATCCAGTCAACTATCACTCTCCACAGCTGCTAATTTATAGACAAAAAAAAGATTTCCTCATACTATCCATTGCAAAAAGGAATGCTTCCAAATTTCTCTCCTGAACTTTAAAGTATGAAATGAAAATGTTTTTCTCTATTAGAATTTAAAATTCAAAAAGCTCAAACCAATTACCCTCTAACTCTATATTCCAGGGAATACAAACCTATTTCATATGATTTTCCTCATAATCCAACCCTTGGAAAGCTGGCAACATTTTGGTGAAATAAAAACCTAAATTGCTATCAGTAGTCAGGCCAGCTAGAAGCGGGCAGCAACATCTTGGTGAATCTATACAGAATTCTTTCCAATATGTTGTTTCAAAGTGTGATATCCAGAATTGTATTTATACTCCAAATGTGGTCTAAGGAGGGTTTTATATTGCAGTAGAAAATATTACACCCTTTCATATTCTAAATCTTTACAAAAGCTAATATTCAATTAGCTTTTATGATAATATTCTTGCAGTTACGTATGTGGACCTGGAAATGTCTTTGGGCCTCCACTGTTCCTGATCCATGTGATATTAATTTACAAGTGAAGAGATAGTGTATAATACCACTGGACTAATATTGCAGGATCCCTGGCTAATTGTCCTGGGAACGTGGGTTCGAATCCCACTGTTCCAGTTTAAGGTATCTCATTTATCCAGCAATGACCAGAAATATGCAGAAAAGATTTGGCATATTCTCAAAGATCTCCTCAAGATAAGAATTAACTACAGGACAAACAGACTTTAACTCATGTTGTACTGAAATTCAACCTCAAGAATCTATTAAACAGTTTGTCAGAAGCTGCCACAGCAAAGGGAATGAGTATGACTTTCCAAAATAGAACTGTCATTAAATTAGTGATCATCTACACACCAATTAAAGCCTTTATAAAGCAACATCTGGTCAAGAGAAAAGACTATACCATTGACACATTACTTGAAAATGTATATAAGTACGTAGTCATATTGCAGCCTTACAACAATGAACTATTGCGACAATCAGCAAAGCAGATGAAATCAACAATATGTTCAGACATGGGTTGTCACATTTAACCAAAGCATGTATCATCAAGAGACATTTGACATGGATATACAAGAAATTCGGTTCGAAAGGTCAAGCCAGATACCAAAACAAAACACATGTGACCAACAAAACAGCGACAACACCACATAACTGCCAGCAAGGAAGGTATGAAGAATATGTGTAAAAGGAAACACATCAATGAAGTTCAGAATAAGCAAGCAAAAGATAAATATCAGAAGATGAGAAACAGTGTTAATATTGAGTCCAATGTCACTCTTCTATTTAACTTGGAAATCCAACAGTTCATTTTTAATGAAGAGTTATATTAGACTTGAAACGTTAATTCAGTTTCTCTCTCCCCAGATGCTGCCAGACCATTGAGTTTTTCTAGCACTTTCTGCTCGTATGTCAGATCTCCAGAATCCAAAAGATGATTAAACTTCTCCTCTTGTTAATGTCACACACAATGTCGACAGTATAAGACCATCAGAAAAGACCATGAGCATTGCATGTCTTGAGAGGTAGGAAAACATACTCTGAAAGTTAAAATTAATACAGGAGCTAGGGCCAACATATTACTGTTTTAGAGGGTCATAGAGACACGGAGCACAGGAACAGACCCTTTGGTCCAACTCGTTTGTGCCGACCAGACATCCAAATCTGACCTAGTCCCACTTGCCAGCATTTGGACCATATCCCTATAAACTGTTCCTATTCATATACTCATCCAGATGTCTTTTAAATGTAATTGTACCTACCCCCACCACTTCCTCTGGCAGCTCATTCCATTAATGCTCCAACCTCTGTGTGAAAAAGTTACCCTTCAAGTCCTTTTTAAATCTTTTCCCTCTCACATTAAATATATACCCTCTAGTTTTGAATGATATTAATATTGGAATACTAAGTTATATTCAGTACCAGATTTCTGCCAGGTCTCAGTAATAGCCAAAATGTCTTACCCCCCAAGTTATGTTTGACTCTTCTTATATTATTTGTGTTAGTGTATAAAACTCTCAGTTGAGCAACTGTCCCTACCCTATCCTTCTGTCTTGATGCTATCATTTAACTCATTGTCATTTCTGCTGTAACAGCTGTGGTTACTTTAGTATTCACTTCACCTTAAGTATTTACATTACTATTCACCACCTGAACTCTGCTCTTCTCCCTTTTATCCTTAAACTATGCTGGCCATTGTTTCCAACTG
>NC_057718.1:30656923-30807002 GCF_004010195.1 Chiloscyllium plagiosum | reverse complement strand
AGAAGGGCTTATGCCCGAAACATCGATTCTCCTTCTGCGCTTTTCCAGCAACACATTTTTAAGCTCTGATCTCCAGCATCTGCAGTCCTCACTTTCTCCTATAAAATTGGCATGGTCATAGAAGACAGAAAGTAATTGTGGAGGAGTGTTCTACTGACTGCAGTCTGTGACCAGTGGTGTTCTAAAAGGATCATTGCTGGCACCTCTATTGTTTGTAATACATAGGAATGATTCAGATAAAAAGTAGGTGATGTGAATAGTAAGTTTGCAGATGACATGGAAATTAGTGGAGCTGCAGATAGCAAGGAACATTGTCAAAGGATACATCAGGATATAGATTAGTTGGAAAGTCAGGCGGAGAAATGGCAGCTGGAGATTAATCTGGAGAAATGTGTGGTGATGCATTTTGCCAGGTCCAATGCAAAAGGGAAGTATACAGTAAGTGGCAGGATCCTTAGGGGCATTGATGTAAGGGGAACTTGGGGTTCAGGTCAATAGCTCCCTAAAAGAGGCAACACCAAGGGAGGCAATGGCCTTGTGGTGTTATCACTGGATTAGTAACCCAGAGACCCATGTGATGACTGGGGACCTGTGTTCAAATTCGCCATGGCAGATAGTGGAATTTGAATCCAATAAAACAAAATCTGGGATTAAGGGTCTAATGATGACCGCTGTTGCTAATTGGCAGAAAAATCCATCTCATTAACCAATGTCCTTTAGGGAAGGAAAGTTTAGTAAGAAAATTGTCATTCTTACCTGGTTTGGCCTATGTGTGACTCCAGACCCATAGGAATGTGGTTGACTGTAACTGCCTTCTGGCATGAGAGATGTGCACTAAATACTGGCCTAGCCAGTGACATCCACAACCCGTGAATCAATTTTTAAAAAGTGGATTAGGTGGTGAAGAAGGCTTGCATTTATCGATTAGATCATTGAGCATAAAAGTTGGCAAATCGTGTTGCAGTTGTGTAAGACTTTAGTTCAGCCACATTTGGAGTAATGAATACAGTTGCGGTCAACACACTTTCAGAAGGATGTGGAAGCTTTGGAGTGGTTGCAAAAGAACTCTATCAGGCTGTTACCTGAATTGGAGTGTGCTTACTATAAGGAGAGTTGGAAAAACTTGGATTTTCCTCTAGAGTGTCAAAGGCTGAGGGATTACCTGATAGAAGTATATAAAATTATAAGACGTATAGCTAGGTGGATAGTCGGAGTCAATTTCCCACAGTATAAATGTTAGATACTAGGAGGTATATGTCTGATGTGAGAAGGTGAAAATTTAAAGGAAATATGTGAGACTTCTGTTACACAGAGGGCAGTATGTGCCTGGAATGTGCTGCCGGGGGGAGGTTGTAGATGCAGATACTTTTGGAATGTTTATGAGGCATTTAGACAGACACATGAACAGGGAATAGAGGGATGCTGCCTGCATGTGGTGTGTGGGATCAGAATTGCACCATGGTTGTCACGGAGAAGGTGAACAGAAGGGCCTGTTTCTGTGCCTTCTATGTTCTATGTTCTCTTGTACACTAATGACACATAACTCACCCTCTGCACCTTCTTAATCAATGTTGTTTGGATTACATTGGAGAAAAAATACAGAAAATATTAGAGAAGAAAGCTGAGCTTGAGCAAATATCAGCCTGCAAAGGCATGCGTTCAACTCAATCAATTCAAGCAATCCTGATTTCACAGTGGTGTATAATGCAGACTGTAACAAAGTGGTAATGATCCAACGTGTACCAATTTGAACGTTAAATATGCCATTTTTGTGAAGTGCATTTAGTGAAATTTACAACATTTTTTCTTGCTATTGCTAAATCAGAAATTAGAAAAATGAATGGAAGAACATGGTTGGAAAGTTCTTTGAGATGATCTTTTGTCTCTAGTCAGGCAATCTTCAAAAATCTACTTACCTTTATTCCTCTCCTTCACTCTGCATGTCCATAATGTTTTAAATTTAACTTGGATCTTTCACATTTCCTTGTTGTCAATAATCTCAGCATTGAGCTGAATTAAATATCTTAAAAAGTTCTCTTGACAGCAACTGCACCAACACCAAAGAACATCTGAATCATTCTCGAAAAAACATTCAGAAACTAACAAATTGTAAAGAGGACTGAAGGCTTATAATTATTTTAGCTTATTTAAGGTAAATGTCAGCTCAAACTAAGCTGTGACTTTGCTTCTACATATCTTTGAGAAACTCATTTACTCAAACGTGTCTTCATGAACATTATTTTATTGCAAACCATTATAGCAAAGTGGGTTACGAGGCAAAGTATCAAGGGATTGGATGAGAACACTCTACGTAAGTCTCACTAAATGTGTGATAGAGCCATTGAACAAATGAGGGAGGGAAAAAATCAGCAAGTTCCTGCTCCTGATCATAACAATTTGTCCTCAGTGAGAAAAAACAATTATTTTGATACAACACCATCACCCTCTGGTATATCCAATATATTCAGTCCAACAAACCTGACAGATCCTCTAGATATAAGGGCAATTGTATACTTTCAAGAGGGAGTGCCCTGGACGTCCTTAACATTCACTCTCTGCTTCCCAGGAAGTCTCCTAGCAGCAAGTTAAACATGGGCATGGTAATCTTCTGCTCACCACTTGTTGCTTTCTGACAACTGATGAATCACAGCTTTACTGTGTTAGTTAAGACTTTGAAGAAACACTGAAGATAGCAAGGGCACAGAAGGACTCTAGGTAAGGATTGTCACTGCCTAATACAGAGTGCGTTGATCACACCATCACTGACTAAATTGGCCAACTCCTGAAGGACATATTTGCCAGACTACGCCTACAGCAGCTAGAGAGGGAATAATCAAGAGAGGGTAAGCCTATTTGAAATCATCCTCTCCATTTGACCTACTGCAGATGCACCTATGACAGGATTAGTGAGTCTGACCATTGCACAGTCCTGCTGGACACAAAGTCGCATGATCATAGTGAAGATACCATCCATTATATTGTGCACAACTATCACTTTGCTAAATGGGATTTTGAACAGATCTAGCAGCTCAAAACTAGCAACCATGAGGCACCATGGGTCATTAGAAGCAGCAGAATTGCATTCAAACACTAAGCACATTATATTCAACCATTATGTAACCTCTTGGCACATCATATCCCTCAATCTAACAACATCATCCTCAATAAATCAATCCTGGTTTAATGAGGATTTCAGGAGACCATGTCAGAATCTGATGATGTCATAAGGACTTGGTGGAGAAAGGCAAAACATTCTCTGATCTTGAAGGGGATCGATTTCTTAGCCAAGGTTTCCAACAGACTTAGTAGCAATGTACATTCTAATAATGCAATTTATATGTCATTGCTGTCATGCAATAAATCACAACTTGTTTAAGGCAAGGGCCTCTTTCCATTAGACTACCAAGTGATGTTGCTGTTCCATATGAATCAAAATAGACCTTTCAGATCCCAACTTAAAACAAGGATGATGACAGAAATGTATATTTCACCAAGGTGACTGCAGTAAGAACCACATGACATTAGCATGGTCATCTAAGGATACAATTCAGCTGCACCATTATAAAATGATGGCAGCTGTGGGTTTAGAATTTGATTTAGCTGTACAGCACAAATTCTAGCAAACCCAGACAAACTTTCCAGATTCAAATGTAAGAGCAAGCGGACGAATCATAAGAATCAACAAAGGACAATTTAGCATCAAGGGAAACGTGGTTGACAGTGCTTGCCATTGACAGCATACTGGCACAGTGGTTAGCACTGCTGCTGCACAGAGCCAGGGAGCTTGGCTCAATTCCAAATTTGAGTGACTAGCAGTGTGGATTTTTGCATCTTCTCCCTGTCTCTGATGGGTTTCTGCTGGGTGCTCTGGTTCCACCCACAATCCAAAGATGCAAGTTAGGTGGATTGCCCATGCTAAATTGCTCTGTAGTGTCCAGGAATGTGCAGGCTAAGTGGATTAGCAGGATAAATGCAGGGTTATGGGGATAGGGGAGGGGGCATGATTCTTGTTGGGATGGTCTTTGGAGGGTCAGTGCAGACTTGATGGGCCAAATGGCCTCTCTCCGCACTGCAGGGATTCTATGATCCAAAGAAAAATCATGTCAGACCTGGAAAGAGAGGCAAATAAACAATGTGAGCTGGAAGCTACATGGAGTTGGAGCACAAGCAATACTTGACAGTTATAGATTGGAGAATTAATAGACATCAGAGGTTAAAATTCCTAATTAACAAGGAGAACACATTTTTTTTTAAAATGGCACATTTGCAGACGAAAGCAAAGTATTTGCAGCTCAGAGTGAGTGTTGTGACCATGGGGAGCAGACACTACTAGGCTCAGCTACAGTAAGGGAAATCAACGACCCCAGAAGTGATTTGAAAATGGGGTCACAGTACTGGTATGTAATAAAGCTCGAGCAATTAAAGCAATGTTGGGCAATTTAAATCTTAAACAAATACATGTTTGTAAGCAAACTATTGAGGTCACAGTTGGAGTCGGAAGAAACATAACAGAAACAATGGTTAAGAAGAATTCATTAATTCACAGACAACCATATTCATGCAGTAAAGCCACTAAAGAGAAAGGAATCTTTATTCAAACCACAGCAATCATTAGAAGTGCTACAAATAGCAATTCATCTCTGCAAAATCACTGAGGAATGTGACATTGTAATTATAATGTCCACTGAATTAGGAAACCAAAAACTCAAGTCAACATTCAAATCCTGCCACGTAGATGGTAAAATTTGAATTCAGTAATAATCTGCACTAAAGATATAGTGACCAGGTGTAACCACTGTTGATTGTCTGGAAAAAAAAAATCTGTTTCACTAATGTCCTTTAGGGAAGAAAATCTGCCATCCTTACCCAGTCTGGTTGACATCTATATCTCAAACAAGAATTGACTGTTAAAAAGTAGAGATGTGCAATAAATGTTGACCTAGCCAGTAATGCCCACATCCTATCAATGAACAAACAAAAGAGCGGTGTTCTAGGTGGTTAATAAATGAACAAGTACAACAAGTGACGGGGAGTAAAACGACTTCAGTTGTGTGTAACTGCACATCTGAATATAAAAGAAAGGAAGGAATGGAACTTGCATTGCTCTTGCTGGGCTTTGCAAGTAATTTGATTAACTGGAGAACACGAGTGATTTATTGGTGGAGGTTAATGATAAAAAGCAATGCAGGAGATTTGATGATGGGATAAAAATCATTCTGTTGTGCGTGAAAGCATTTCTGAACATAAGAAAAGATAAAAGGAAAAGAGTGGAACTCTCTTTCCTCTTTCAGCACATTTTGATTGAGTTCCCTCCCTCTTTCCCTACATTTTCCATTGTTTGGTTGGTGTCACTGCGCTATCACTGATGGGCTTTGCATGTCAATTGTAATTTAGTTGGAAACATGGGTGAGTTTGAGACGGAAGGTAAAGGGAAACTCCAGTGATTTGTTGATGGAAAAAAAAACATTCAGTTATGTGCAAATCACTTCTGGATGCAAAAACCGAAGAGTGGAACTTTTGCCTAGGTGTTCTTGGTGAGGGAGAATGTGTGTCGTGATGTCTTTAAAGAGAGGTGGGTACCACAGAAGTTGGAATGCTTTATTTTCCCCCTCAACTCCATTTTGATTTAGTCCCTTCTCTCTTTCCCTCATCTTTGGGGTTATTGCATTGCTCCAGATAGGCTTTGATAATTAGTTCGGAAATAACAGTGATTTAGTGTTGGAGGGTAAAGGAGAAAGGAAACACAGGTGATTTCGTGGTGGAACAAAATGTTCAGTGATGTGTAAAAACACTTCAGTTTGTAAAAAAAGAGAAAAAAGATTGGAACTCTCCACTAACCCTGTTAGAGAATGCTAATAAATGTTTCACTTAAGTAGAAACATGGGTGATTTGATGGTGGAAAAAAATAATGTTTAGTGATGTATAAAGGAATGTCTGGATATGGATAAAAGGAGTGGAACTCTTGACAGGCTCTTCTGGATTCAAGCCCCATCTGCTCCAGGTATGTATCATAACATGTCTGAACAGGTCGATTAGAAATTTAAAAATAAAATAATGGTCTAGTGGTATTATCACTGGACTGGTAATCCAAAGACCCAGATAACATTCAGGGACCCAGGTTTGAATCTTGCCTCAGCAGATGGTGGAATTTAAATTCAATAAATATCTGGAATTAAGAGTATAATGATGGCCATCGTTGATTGTTGGAAAAATCCACCTGGTTCGCTAATGTCCTTTAGGGAAGGAAACTGCCATCCTTATCTGGTCTAGCCCACATGTGACTCCAGATTCACAGCAATGTTGTTAACTCTTAACTGCCCCCTGGGCAAAAGGGATGGGTAATAAATGCTGGTCTAGCCAATGACACCCTCATCCCATTAATGAATAAAAAAATGTCAAGAGCTGAATTCTGCCTCTGTGGGGAGTTGACTTCTGGACAGTGGAAGGAAAACATGGAAACTAATCTTTGAGCTGCATTATAGTTTTGTAATAAAGTCCTTGTAAATATCTGCAAGTCTTTTGTTGACTCGTTCTAATTATAGACATTGGCCTTTGAAATAAACAAAACAAAAAATAACACCCTGATACTTTTGATAAAGTCGAGGAAGCTTTTAACAACTCTTTAATTGGCAAGATTTAATAGAAGAGTACAGCATCCAGAGCATTTGGAAAGTAATTTCATTAATGATCTCCACAGATTGGTGGAGAAATGTGATTATGGATTTCAATCCAAAATTCGTAAAAGACAGAATTGTTGTTGGAATTACTGATGAATCTTTGCCAGATTAATTAGAATCCAATGAAGCTTTAACTTTAGAGAAAGCCATCCAGATCATAAGTGGAGCAGAAGTTTCAAAACATCAGAGATTAATTATAAGAAATCAACCTGATCACAGATAATCAGAATCCATTCAGTTCCTAAGGTACAATGACCCAAAAGACACATGTGAGAAATGAGAGTTGACCAGACAGCAGAAACTAAGAATTAGTGCTAACATTGTGGAGAAAAGAAATCTCACTGGCACAAGCAGCACTCAGCTATTAAAAAAGAATGTGTCACCTCTAAGTCAAGGTGTAAGAAAATGTGTAGAAGTAAGACAGTTACAGAACAACAAAGTTCCAATGACAAACCAAACAATTAATTGAGTAAAGATACAATAATAGAAGATGAAAGGTCTTCTGGGGGAAATAGGTAATCCAAGTCAAACATTTTGGCAATGGACATCTTATTAATTTTAAGATTGATATGGGGACAATTGTCACTATATTATCAGTGTGCCAAGTATGTAGGTGCCAGGTGGCAGGGTGCCAAATGAACAAGGTGTCAGTGTATCAGATAACTGACATAGCGCTTAGGGTAGGTTGGGAGTGTGGTGTTCAGTAATTTGAAGTTATTATCCAGATGTGGAGGTATGGTGGGGGGGTGGGGGGGGGAGGTGCGAGGATATCAAGCCAGTGAATTGGGATGGGGCTATTGTGTTGATCAGTGCGCAGCAACACTATTGGATCTGGTGAAATCATGACACACTAATTGTGTGTCATTAGTGTGGGGGATGAGGCCAGCTGAGGTAGGGAGGTATTTGATCCATAGGTGGGGAAGTCAGGCTACTGGACAGTGGGAGTCAGTTCTGTGAGTAGGCTGGCAGTGGGGGATTATATGGGATGGGTGGTGGATCTGGTCTGGGGCTGGTCTCCCTTCCCTTAAAAACTCGCTTCCTAACAGCACTGTCTCTGTACCTACTGCCATAATTTGCAGTGTTTCAAGAAAGCAAGTTACAAGTACCTTCCCAAATGGTTTGGGTAATAAACGGTGCACTTAGATTTAGACTTGTGAGAAGTAATTTTAAAAAGTTATGCCCTTGCCGTGTATCCATACATTGTACCATTCCATATAAATAATGAAAGCTTTTTGATTACATTGTTTGGAATATATCTGTATGACAAATCCACTAGTGCATAGGGGCCACTGAAAATCAATTTTAAAGAATCATAATCCGTATTAAGATTACTTATTTCTTTTAAGACTGTATTAGCATTTTAAAAATCTGTATGTCTAAGCAAGTCAGGGTACATATTAGTTCATGTGAATCTCCCATGTATAACTCTTGTTGTCAGCCTTGATTCAGTGATTATATTCATTTGTACACAAAGATTTGTGATAAACCATCCATAAGATTCTGCATCAGCAACTTTGTACCCTATCAGAACAAGGAAGAGTAAGTGGACTTTTACACACACACACACACACACACACACACGTCTTGTATGTGCCATTTTTTTTTAATGGTGAACATCCAAAATTCTCTGAGACTGACAATGTGAGCAGACTAATACTTAATGCATTCAAATAACATTTCTCTATTATTTTATCAGACACATTAGTCCATTTAAAATGAACTGGTTAGCACCTCTGTTGAATTAGTGGACAAAGGAATGTCATACAAATGCATTAAGTATTTTCCTACCAATATCAGCAACAATAATTTCTAACCTTTTATTTTATACTACTGCATCCCTGTGACCCTGAGGCATCCCACAATACTCACTTTATTCTCACACAGTAGTCAGAGCTGTCATGTTCAAGGTAACATCTTCATTGGTAAATTAACAGCAGCAGGATGACATTGACTCTTCTATTGGAAAAGCCTATTTCTCCTTTATGTATAATCTAATACCAAGGATTGACAATGTGACAGAGTTGCTGGGTTTCAGTATTACCTACAGGTATGATTTAAGATCAGTCCTTCTTCTAGTTACTAAGAAGGTGGTGGCATAGCAGTAATGTTACTGAAATAGCAATCCAGCAGCCCATATTATTCTGGGCACGTTGATTCAAATCCACCAATGGAAGTCCATGGAATTTAAATTCAATTGATAACTGTGATAAATGAAGCTAATCACTACAATGGTAACCATGAAACTACTGTCTATTGTTGCAAAAGGCTACCTGGTTCACCAATGTCCTTCAGGGAGAGAAATCTGCCATCATTACCTGGTCTGGCCGAGATGTGATTCCAGGCCCACAGTAATGTGGTTGGCCCTTAACCGCCCTCTGAAAGGTCCTGGACAATTAGGGATGGGCAAAAATGCTAATCTTGTCAATAGCAAATTCAGAAAGAGTGAAGGTAGTCCCACAGAAGAGTACACAATGGAATTCAACAAATTGTGTGGAAAATCTATTTATAAATTCCCAAACTATGTTACCATTTCAGTTAATTAGGTTGTGCCAAAGTATCAAGTTAGACCAATTTCTAGTTTCAATGGCAGTTAAAGTTTCAGATAAGCAAGCTGCTAGAACAAGTGTCAGAATTACTGAAAATATTCTTTGGAAAGCATTCCCTTCTAGCAGCTTTTATGCCACAATAGTCTTACATCAGAAAGTAAAGGGCACAATATTGATGGGCTGTTGAAAGAAATGAGGACATAAATACTTTTGACAGTTGTGAGAGGTGAACAGAACTGGGACTTACAACAAATGAATGAACCTCAGAAATGATTAGGGTATAGTCAATTGATATTTCAGGGGTGATTCAGAGTACTGTCTGTCCAAATGGTTTAATAAAGAGCATGCAAAACCAAACACGAAACAGAAGATTCAGAGGAAGAAAATGGAGAATGGATCAAAAATAGGGCAATATATTGTTAATAATTTCAGCCCAATGATGAATATGTTGGTAGCAGAATCTTTCAATTGTGCAGTATTAGACAGTGGATGCACATCTGAAATGTGTGGAAAAGAGTGGTTAAAATGCCACTTAATAATGAACATAACAAAGTTGAAGAATTTGAGAATTCCACCATTTTCAGATTTGGGGATGACAACACATTATAAGAGCTGCCATTCCTTATAGAGTAGCCAGAATCAATCAGTATGGTTGCACAGTGAAATACTGTTACTATGTTGGCTGCCAATAAGAAAGTGCAAATGAAAACATGTGGTCAGGTAAATCCTATAGATGTGATGGAGAAGGGAATTCTGTCTGGTGTGAGTACTGTGAAGAGGTGTTCTATGGGTTAATAGGATTATATTTCACGTTTCAAAATTTTTATACCCGTGTTAGATATAAAAATAGTTTATTCTAGTTTATCTTCATTTGTTTTCTGTAATAAACACATGCTTTGCTGATTAAACCAAATCTGAGGCATTGCATGTTTGTGTTTCAGTGAAAGAACATGTTAATAAAACTAATAAAATAACCAAAATATGATATTTCAAGTCCAATTTCAATCTGGAATCTGATTTATCCACTAATAACATCAGCTGGGATCATGCCAAATGGGGGAATCATGGTTAGTGGTGAATTCACTGGGTTTAGGAAGGATATGTACCTTTCTTTTTAGAATAATGGGTCATGTGATTCTGGAAACTAAAAAGCCGTATTGTGGTAAAGTGTGTTGCATGGAATTTGAAGATGGTTTTGAATGTTGCTCAGAGTTTTCAGGAAATGGAAGATATGACAGTGCATTATTTAAAATCTTTGACCAAAGCTAATTTGAGTCAGTCAGCAGATAAATTGAAGATAGACAAAATAATCAGAATTTCGTAAGGATAGTTCAAAAGATTATCCAACATTTAGAATTAGAAGGAAGGAAACCTGAAATTGGGATTCACACCTGCAACTATCTACAATACAATCAGAAATAAAGAAACTGGACTTAGGGAGAGAAAGAGAAATGAAAAGATACAAATTAAATGAAAGAGAGAAAATGAAGTCGATAGAATTTGTTTATAAAACTTGAATTCCAAAGAAATCAGGAAAATAGAGTCAGTTACTTGGCCATGAAACAGCCTAGACCAAAGAAGTAGTTTTATAGAATAGAAAGAAGAACACCAAAGTAATAAAGGAGAAAAGGTGGAACCAAAACGTGACTGAAAGGTCTTTACATGTTTCTATTGCAATAAGGCTGGACATCTAAAAGCCTATTTGTGGAACTTAAATGGGAGACCTATTGCAGTAATAAGAATGTTAAGGGAATTTTCGGAACAAGAGGACTCAGAAATGATATAGGTGTTAAAACTGTAGTGATATTACAAAGTCAACATGTTTCCTTAGAACGGAGTGATGATTCAAAACTGCCATAAAATTCTTCTACAAATATACACAAATGGAATCACACCACCGGAGATCCTATCTATTCTATCTCAAAGGAAATGGAAACTCTTTCAAATTCCAGCTGAAGATGAATGAACAATGACCCATCAAGTTGGGGAGTGGCAGATAAATGCGAGGTGCTGTATTTTGGGAAAGCAAATCTTAGCAGGACTTATACACTTTATGGAAAGGTCAGAGGGAGTGTGGCTGAACAAAGAGACCTTGGAGTGCAGGTTCATAGCTCCTTGAAAGTGGAGTTACAGGTAGATAGGATAGTGAAGAAGGTGTTTGGTATGCTTTCCTTTATTGGTCAGAGTATTGAGTACAGGAGTTGGGAGGTCATGTTGCGGCTGTATAGGACATTGGTTAGGCCACTGTTGGAATATTGCGTTCAATTCTGGTCTTCTTCCTATCAGAAATATGTTGTGAAACTTGAAAGGGTTCAGAAAAGACTTACAAGGATGTTGCCAGGGTTGGAGGATTTGAGTTATAGAGAGAGGTTGAATAGACTGGGACTGTTTTCCCTGGACCATCAGAGGCTGAGGGGTGACCTTATAGAGGTTTATAAAATCATGGATAGGATAAATAGACAAAGTTTTTTCCCTGGGGTAGGGTATCCAGAACTAGAGGGCATAGGTTTAAGAATGAATGGGCAAAGATATAAAAGAGACCTAAGGGGCAACTTTTTCACGCAGAGGGTAGTACGTTTATGGAATGAGCTGCCAGAGGAAGTGGTGGAGGCGAGTACAATTGCAACATCTAAAAGGCATCTGGATGGGTATTTGAATAGGACGGGTTTGGAGGGATATGAGCCGGGTGCTAGCAGGTAGGACTAGATTGGGTTGGGATATCTGGTCAGCATGGACGAGTTGGACCAAAGGGTCTGTTTCCATGCTATATATCTCTACGACTCTGTGACTAAGTGATGTTTTGTAATACACTTTTGAGTGGTTCATGATAGCAGGCCACTTAGCTACTAGGAAATCACAAGCTATAAGATTAAAATATTTTTGTTGGTCAGGATTTCATAATTATGTAGTCACACTTTTCCGGGCATACCATATATGCCACATGGTGGGGTAACGCCACATCTTGACAGGGAGGAGTGTGCAACAAGTCAGCGTGACTCTAAAATAGACCATGAGAGTGAACGTCTGTGAGAAGGATGGCAGTGACAGGAGATAAAAACTGGCAGTGGAGAAGCTGTTGAAACTGCTTCTACCTGTCAGAGCTGAATAGTAACATGACAGGAAAACAGGTAGATGATTAGTCAGAATTTCATCTGTGTCTGTTAGAATTGGCCAAGTAGTTTAAATTGGTGGAAGATTAATACAGCTGAAAAGTAAAGTTAGAAAATTCATTTTTAAAATATTTAACATACAAATTAATTAAGTAAATATAACAGAGGTAGCTGTCCAGGAGATGTGCTGCATCTGTAGTATATGAAAACTAGTGGACCCTGGCACGACCCACAGTATCCATATTTGCAACATTGGTTCATTGAAGAAATTTGGCTCAGAGTTTATAAGCAAGAATCTGAGCTGGGTTGCTGCAATATATCAAGAAGGGGGAGAGTTACCTGGGTACAGCTTTTCATGAGACGGTCACACCATTTATATTAATAACATTAACTTCGGTCAATGGTCAAAGACAGGAAGTTGTGACTGTGTGTGAGGCAGGTGTTGGAATACAGAATTTATCTTTGTACGAACCGCAATCAGTGCCCTTGTCCAATAGATATGAGGTCCTTGCAGCCAGTCTGGATGAGTGAACTGACCGCAACCACATAAATGTCATGGAAGTTGTGGTGGTCGTGTGGGGCTGTTGACAATGGGAGTGGACAGAAGAGTGGCATCTTCTGCCTAATACAATGGTTGTAAGAGACCAGTAGTTTAGTAATTAATGTTCCCCATAACCATTATCTCGTATCCCTGCCAATGGGCGGCACGGTTGCTCAGTGGTTAGCACCGCTGTCTCACAGCGTTAGGGGCCTGAGTTTGATTCCCGCCTTGGGCGACGGTCAATGTGGAGTTTGCACAATCTCCCTGTGTCTGCATGGGTTTGGTCTGGTTTCCTCTCACAATTCAAAGATGTGCAGTTTGGGTGAATTGGCCATGCTAAGTTGCCCATAGTCTTAGGTGCACTAGTCAGGTGGGAATGGGTCTGGGTGAGTTAGTCTTCGGAGGTGCGGTGTGGACTTGTTGGGTTGAAGGGCCTGTTTCCATACTGTAGATAATCTAATACTCCATTAAAGACTCACCACAAGTCTTGACAGGGTTCAGTACAGGGGCATCTAGTCATTGAGTTGAACATAGGTAGAATCGCTAGCAACAAGTAAGTGGCACAAACCTGAGTTTTCAATTATGATTTTTTAAAAAAACCTATGCTGTGGGAAGCTGCTTCTCAAAGCATATAGATAGGCTGCATTTTGGAAAATATCCAAATTGAACTCAAAATTTGGAATGGATAATATTTTGTCTGTATAATTGTGTTGGTTTTTGAGGGTGGTCTTAAGAGAGCACTTAAAAAAGAGGTTTTCTTTAAGACAAAATATTTTTGTTAAGTGAAATTATCAGATGATTTAGACAGTTTCTTAAAACAAAACATGTAAAATTACAACATGACGTCACCTGGTTGTATGGATCCTGTCCTTCTCAGACTTGCAGAGAATTAACTTCCTGCTAACAGCTTTTAAAAAAAATGTATCCTCT
Organism: Chiloscyllium plagiosum; assembly: GCF_004010195.1. Lineage (NCBI taxonomy): Eukaryota > Metazoa > Chordata > Chondrichthyes > Orectolobiformes > Hemiscylliidae > Chiloscyllium > Chiloscyllium plagiosum. Next base: position 30,793,198 of record NC_057718.1, on the reverse strand, counting down.
GTGTTCCAGGTTTTTAGGTGTGTGATTTGGACAGGACTAAATAGTGAACATTTCTAAATTTACACACGCTTGGGCACTTTTAACCCATTAAGCTTCTTCTTGAGCCAAAGTGGATTTTATTTTTGTGTTTTCAAACAGGTTTCAAGAACTAAGCCAGGAACACAGGAATTTTACTCAGACATTATTTGAGAACAGGCGGACATTAAATTGGCTTTGATTATTTGTGCCCGCAATATAAACACACCATTTAAAATGACCATAATTGTTTCCATCATTGGGATTGATAAAATATCTTGATACAGGTTGTTACTTCAAGCACGCAATGAGAAATTTAATTGATGTCTAAGGGGAAACATAAATTTAAATTTTTGACATTTTAATTTAAACAAAAGCCTAGGGGTTTTAATATATATTTAAAAAATGGGAAGGATTGTTTAAGAAGAAATTATTTGACCACAATAAAAACCTGTCATCCCAGTGACACTGGCAATGGGGATAACGCATCTTAGGCATAATTAAATGGAATCTTATCAAGTGAAAGGGAACTGTAAATGAGATTAATTATTGACAATTTTCACTTGAGATATTTGTGTCCTTACTTATGAGAGTTTTTTTTAAAGGAACTGAATTGGATGATTTGGCCATCAGCTGGAACCTTAGGACCAAGAGGGAAGGATACACATGTCTTGACTCTTACTTTTGATTTTTTGAAAGATCATCTGCAAGTGAAGAATGCATGGCATGATCCTGGAATACCGATGAAAGCATGCAGAAGTGATTGCTACACCTGAAGCAATTGACATGAAAGAATGCATGATTAAAATGCACTAAAGAACAGGTCGCAGACATGTACAACTACTTGACAAAATGGTTATTGTGGCCCAAAGAGTGAGTAAACATATTTTAAGTAGCGAGTTTTGAGAAGCTGAGTAGCTCAGGTTGAGGTTTTGAATGTAGGTTTGCTCGCTGAGCTTTAAGGTTCATTTCTACACATTTCATCACCCTACTAGGTAACATCTTCAGTGGGCCTCAGGCGAAGCACTGCTGAAAATTCCTGCTTTCTGTTTATATGTTTGGATTTCTTTGGGTTGGTGATGTCATTTCCTGTGATGATGTTATTTCCTGTGGTGAAGTCACTTCCTGTTCCTTTTCTCGGGGGTAGTAGATGGGATCTAACTCAATGCGTTTGTTGATAGCGTTCCGGTTGGAATGCCATGCTTCTAGGAATTCTCATGCATGTCTTTGTTTGGCTTGTTCTAGGATGGATATGTTGTCCCAGTCGAAGTGGTGTCCTTCCTCATCTGTATGTGAGGATACTAGTGAGAGAGGGCCATGTCTTCTTGTGGCTAGTTGGTGTTCATACACCTATACCGTGTATTCAAAAAGAATGGGTATCCAATGAACACAGTCAGCCAATTTCTCAGCAACAAACCCAAACAAGCAGACAAAACGCGTCCAGAAACCCTAGCCACTCTCCCCTACATCAAAGACATCTCGGAAATGACTGCCAGACTACTCAGACACCTCGGCATTATGGTAGCCCAAAACCCACCAACACACTTAAACAGCAGCTAATGAACTTGAAAGACCCTATACAGACAACAAGCAAAAATGTCATTTACAAAATACCGTGCAAGGACTGTAACAAACATCACATTGGACACACAGGCAGAAAACTAGTTACCAGGATACATGAACACCAACTCGCCACAAAAAGACATGACCAATTTTCAGATAATTGGTATTCAGATAATCGAGGTTCCTCTGTATACCTCTTATGCTCACATCCAAATCATTTATATAAATGACAAAAAGAAGTGGACTCAGCACCAATCCTTGTGGCACTCCACTGGTCACAGACATCCAGTTTGAAAAACAATCCTCCACCACCACCCTCTGTCTTCTATCTTTGAGCCAGTTCTGTATCCAAATGGCGAGTTCTCCCTGTATTCCGTGAGATCTAACCTTGCTAATCAGTCTCCCATGGGGAACCTTGTCGAACGCCTTACTGAAGTCCATATATATCACATCTACTGCTCTGCCTCATCAATCCTCTTTGTTACTTCCTCAAAAAACTCAATCAAGTTTGTGAGACATGATTTCCCCTGTATAAAGCCATGTTGACTATCCCTAATCAGTCCTTGCCTTTCCAAATACATGTACACCCTGTCCCTCAGGATTCCCTCCAACAACATGCCCACCACCGATGTCAGGGTCACTGGTCTATAGTCCCCTGTCTTTTCCTTACCACCTTTCTTAAATAATGGCATCACATTAGCCAACCTCCAGTCTTCCAGCACCTTACCTGTGACTATCGATGATACAAATAGTTGCTGTAATTGAACATATCACCATCAACTAAGGATGAGCCAAAGTCCTCAGAGTTTCAATGCGGAATGAGAGACAAGAGAGGGAGAAATCCAACAGCTTGATGTAAGGAAAAAGGAAAGTGAAAAACAGGGAGACCACAGGGAAAGATATTTGTGTGATTTGGAAGCATACATTCTGCTTAAAACCTATTGAAGTAACTATGATAGGAAATTACTCCTCAGTCTATGTATCAATGTATAACACCTCCAAAGAGAGTGAGATCATCTCTCAACTTATTTTAAATATATTTGGTGCTGTTCCTGGCATGCCATTCTCCACTGTTTTATGAACCAGTGCCAATCCTCTGGCTTGCTGGTACTGGTAGAGTGGAGGATTTGGCCATGAGTTTGCAGGCTGTGTTGGAACACAGTTCTGCTCTGCTGAACACCCACAACACTTCATGGATGTTTAGTGATTCTAATGAGGTCAGCCAGGTGGAACTCATGGAATATGAGTTCCTTGTTTGGGGCTATTAATCTGGTCCAATCAGGGAGGCCTGGCTAACAACTAAGAACAGGAGTATTGGAAAAAATAAGCACCACTGCACTTAGGTGGTAGCGTGGGGGTGAAAAAAAAAGAAACAAAAAAAAAAAGAAAAAATATAAAAAGAAAAAAAATAACAGGAGTATTGAGCATCCAACACACCTCTGACAGCTGGCTCTGAGGGGGCTGGATCAGTGACAAGGACTCTCCACGTATAAATAAAGGAGGACTTGATGACAGGTTACTGGCCTCTGTGGTGTTATTTCAGATGCTCAGTGTTTAGCTGTTCAATCTGCTGAAAAAGTTTCCCTTACGTTTTTGATGTTGTATTTTATTACTTTTCTCAGGGTTAGTAAGTAATACAATTCTTCCTTCTTTTATTTGAGAAAACTTTAATTTTGATCACCGCGACATCTTAATTAATGTGTAATAGCCATATATCAAAGACAATACCATTGGCTGAGAAGGGTTAAGGAAAAGGAAGCTAAATTAACTCTTCTTGTCTGGTTGTAACAAGGTGATTATATTACTATGATGTTGAAACAATTAAAATACATTACCTGATGTATCTTCTACCATTTAACCTACAAAAACATTGGACACAGTATGGAATTTCGCTGGTATAAACAGTATAGACAGTAAGAGAGTCCATGATATATGAATTTCTGGCTTACAAATGCTTTTACCAACAAATGTGATTCCATATATGGCTTTAACAGTGACGGTCTGTATAGACTTTTTAAATTCTTAATAGTCTAAACATCTATGGGAGTTACGTGACCAATCATTCAAGGAATTATAGCAGCAAATATTTTAAGAATTTAAAATACATAGCAGCAATGTTGTAGTGAGCAATAAATGCTGTCATTAATCTCAGCCAATCCCTTGATGGAATCAGTGTTTCCACTAGGATTGTGCACATGGCTTCAAGACTGGAAATCAGCCAGGTTCAGAGTGAATCTTCTCACATGAACACATTTCACCATCCTCTTGATGTGCTGAAAATCTAGGCCAATGTGGATACATGTGTGTGAGGTATGCGGCTAATGGTTAAACATAAGACATTTACAATGAGAATTCATGTTCATTTCAACATAGTAGTATATTTAATTCAAGGAAAGTGCATTATTCAGAATTTTTTTTGTCACCAGTTCCATTAGGTCTTTGCTACATTTCCACTGAAAATGAAGGAAGTTGTTTTACGGAGGCAACATAGTTGCAGGTTCTCCAGACTGAATGCATTATCATTGCCTTTAGCTTCACAGATATTTGCTGCTGTTATCACTCAGCCTTGCTGTACATTTCCAAACAAAAGAAAATGTAATAGAGGACACAAAAAGACCTGAAAAATGGAATTTCTATTGTGCAATTAAAATAAATATCTTCAAACCTACATGTTAAGGTAGTCCTCAGGACTGAAACAAAATAAGAGGTGTTCTGGGGTTAGGGCTAAGGTATATTTGGGATATCAAGGATGCTTTCGACTGCAACCAAATATCCATCTGATTTTAATATTTATGATCACACTGTATTAGAAACTACATTGGTTTAAAATTTGCAACAATTTTAAATACATAGTCCCAATATAATTAGCAAGGTTTTAGGCCATTCTGCTTCTTGTTAGCCACAATATAGAGTCATAGAGAGTCATAGAGGTGTACAGAACGGAAACAAACCCTTTGGTTCAACTCGTCCATGCCAACTAGATATCCGAACCTAATCCAATCCCATTTTCTAGGACCCGGCCCATACCCTTCTAAACCCTTCCTATTCGTAAACCCATTCAGAAGCCTTTTAAATGCTGTAATCGTCCCAGCCTCCGCCACCTCCTCTGGGAGCTCATTCCCTACACGCACCACCCTCGGTGTGAAAAAGTTGACTCTTTGATCTCTTTTACATCTTTCCCCTCTCACCATAAACCTATGCCTTCTAGTTCTGGACTTTCCCAAGAAGGGAAAAGACTTTGTCTATTTATCCTATCCATGCTGCTCATGATTTTATAAACTTGTATAAGGTCACCCCTCAGCCTCCGACGCTCCAGGGAAAACAGCCCCAGCCTGTTCAGCCTCTCCCTGTAGCTCAAATCCTCCAACCCTGGCAACATCCTTGTAAATCTTTTCTGAACCCTTTTAAGTTACACAACATCTTTCCGATAGGAAGGAGACCAGGATTGCACACAATATTCCAAAAGTGGCCAAACCAATGTCCTGTACAGCTGCAACATGACCTCCCAACTCCTATTCTCAAGGCACTGACCAATAAAGGAAAGCATACCAAATGCCTTCTTCATTATTTTATCTACCTCCGACTCCATTTTCAAGGAACTATGAACCTGCACTCCAAGGTCTCTTTGTTCAGCAACACTCCCCAGGACCTTACCATAAGTCCTCCTAAGTTTGCTTTCCCAAAATGCAACACCTCACATTTATCTAAATTAAACTTCTCAGTCCAGTGACCCATCTGATCAAGATCCCATTGTACTCTGAGGTTACCTTCTTCGTTGTCCACTACACCTCCAATTTTGGTATCATCTGCAAACTTACTAACTCTACCTCCTATGTTCACATTCAAATCATTTATTTAAATGACAAAAAGTCATTTTTGGACCTAGCACCAATCCTTGTGACACACCAATGATCACAGGCCTCCAGTCGGAAAAGCAACCCTCCATCACCACCCTCTGTCTTCTACATGCGAATCAGTTCTGTATCCAAATTGCTAGTTCTCCCTGTATTCCATGACATCTAACCTTGCTAACCAGTCTACCATGTGGAACCTTATCAAATTCCTTACTGATATAGATCACATCCATTGTTCTGCCCTCATCAATCTTCCTTGTTACTTCTTCAAAAAACTCAATTAAGTTCGTGAGACAATTTCCCAGGCACAATGCCATGGCTGACTGTCCCTAATCAGTCCTTGCCTTTCCAAAGACACGTAAATCCTCCCTCAGGATTCCTTCCAACAACTTGTCCACCACTGACGTCAGGCTCACCAATCTATAGATCCCTGGTTTTTCCTTAACACCTTTCTTAAACAGTGGCACCACGTTAGCCAACCTCCAGTCTTCCGGCAGTGCACCTGTGACTATCGATGATACAAATATCTCAGCAAGAGGCCCAGCAATCACTTCCCTACCTTCCCATAGAGTTCTAGGGCACACCTGATTAGGTCCAGGGAATTTATCCACTTTTATGCGTTTCAAGACATCCAGCACCTCCTCCTCTGTAGTATGAACATTCTGCAAGATGTCACCATTTATTTCCCAACATTGTATATCTTGCATGTCCTTCTCCACAGTAAACACTGATGCAAAATACTTGTTTAGTATCTCCTCCATCTCCTGCGGATCCATACAAAGGCTCCCTTGCTGATCATTGAGGGGCCCTATTCTCTCCCCAGTTACCCTTTTGTCCTTAATGTATTTGTAAAAACCCTTTGGATTCTCCTTGACCCTATTTGCCAAAGCTATCTCATGTTCCCTTTATGCCCTCCTGATTTCTCCCTTAAGTATACTCCAACTGCCTTTATATTCCTCTATGGATTCACTCGATCTCCCCTGTCTATACCTAACTTATGCTTCCTTCTTTTTCTTAACCAAACCCTCAATTTCTTTAGTCATCCAGCATCCAGCATTCCCTATACCTACAGCCTTTCCTTTCCCCCTAACAGGAATATACTGTCTCTGGACTCTCATTATTTCATTTTTGAAGGCTTCTGCCCCCAATCAGCTTTTGAAAGTTCTTGCCTAATACTGTCAAAATTAGCCTTCCTCCAATTTAGAAGTTCAACTTTTAGATCTGGTCAATTCTGTCACGCATTTCACCGTGGCCCACATTACTCAAGCCCCCATCAAATTCCACCTAGTATTCCTATAAATTTATAAACTTATTTAGATGTTCATCAAATCTTTGCTTGCCAGAAAAACAGTAGTTCTGGCAGGTACCTAGGATAACTCACGCAAGCAATTGCAGATGGAGAAATGGGCATGTGGAAATCCAAAGATTTTACAAAATCTACACATGCAAGAGGTATTAGATTTAGAGAACAGAAAGAGCGTCATAAAAGGAGAAAGGTTAGGACCACAAATTGATGCAAAGAAAGTTACATCTTTTAATTTTACTAAAATTGGGCATGCCATATCCATTAAATAGGATATGAAATTGATAGTAGGTGTAGTGACTGTGTCTTCAAATAAGGGCCCACCAGGAAATGAAGTATATATTAAAGATGTAGCAATAGTACAAAGTAAACTTATTTCATTAAAAGGGGAGAGATGGCTCAGGACAGACATTTTCTGTCTTTTTAAAATAACAAGAAAAATGAGACTGTTGGATGCCCTGAGTATTTTATCTCAAAAGGTGAAGTATTACCCATGCTTTATTTCAAGGAAAAGTTACTGCAAAAATGATAGTGCAAATATTTGTTCAATTTTTACAGGATATGGATAATCTGAAGAAATACAGTCAGATTAAGGTTCAAATTATATATCCCAAATATTCAAAGAAATATTAACTAGATTGGAAATAAAACAATATATCTCTTCCGCTCATCATCAATGATCTCAAGGTGCATTGGAAAGATGTCACTAAACTTTGACGATTATGATTAGAGTGTATTGCCAAGAGTGTCCTAATGATTGGGATTAGGAAATCTCTTTGTTACTACTTGCCATTAAGGATGCCTGTCATGAGCCCACCTGATGTGTTCCCTTTGAACTGATGTATGGACATTGAAATAATTCCACAAAGGTCAATATCCTGTTGCCAAATTACCCCTTATTTACACGTGGAAAGTCCTTGACACCGATTCAGACCCAGCTCTCAGCATAAACAGGAGGTCTAACCAGATTAACAGCCTCATTCAGGGAACTCATATTCTCTGAGGTCCACCTGGCTGATGTCATTATAATCACCTCATCTATCCCCTTTTGAGAATGAGGACATAGGCTGGTTTTTGTTTGTAGCGCCTCCTGAGGCATTTTAGCACCAGGTCAGGTTCTTCCAACTCTGCCGCTGATCCAGGGAGCATGTAACATATTGCAGCTTATGTCTTGTGCCCAGTGCATTTCAGAAGAAATTCATTCTCCTCTTCAGGTGGCAAAGATATTGAGGTGATGATGTTCATTGTGTCTGTCTCAGAATCCAAGGTATCTTCAATACTTGATGGAGAGGGTGAACGCATGGGTTCTGGACCAGTAGGAACCAGACACAATTTGCTCCCAGTCAAGAGTGTGGTACTGGAAAAGCACAGCAGGTCAGGCAGCATCAGAGAAGCAGGAAAATTGACATTTCGGGCAAAAGGGCTTTTGACTCTGATCTCCAACATCTGCTGTACTCACTTTCTCCATGGTCTTTTCCCATGCCATTTGAGAGTTTGCAGCTTTCATATGGTCCACGTGCTTGCTCAGAACTGTCACACCTACCTGAACTTTATATGTCACTGGATCTGACCTTGTGTTGACCATGCCCTGTACCCATGCAGGGCCATTCCTATGATTCCTACACCATACTTTGCTTCCTGAAGTAAACTGTCTCTCTTGTTTGTATCCTGCATTGGTGTTCCTGATTCCATTTCACCCTTCTCCCTAGGTCTGGGAAGATCAGATTTAACCTGGTGTGGAGTATTCTCCTTATTAGCAACTCTGCTGGAGCTATCCCTGTAGTTGCATGACGGGTGGTTCTAAAATCAAAGTTTGGCATCTAGCGAAGGTGTAGGCTGTTTCTTTAAGACTGCTCTTTCTGCTAGACCATTGAATGATGAATAATATAGACCTGTCCTTATATGATGAATATCATTCAACATTAGGAAATATTCAAATTCCCTGCTGGTAAACGATTGCCCGTTATCAGTGACCAACACTCCAGGAGTCTGTGTATTGCAAAAGATGCATGCAGTTTTTCTATCATCGTTCCTCTGATTGATGAATGAACTCAATGCATGCCCAGCCACTCTGAGTGGGTGTCCATAATGACTAAGAACATTGAGCCCATGAAGGGACCTGGATAGTCAACATGTAACCAGGTCCAGGATTTACCCAGCCTTTTCCATGATGTGGGAGAACTGCTGGCAGTTATCTTTATCCTTGTTGGTACTCTGGGCACTGCCTCAAGAATAGAGCTATGTATGCATCTAATCCTGGCCACTAGATATAACTTCTTGCCAACATTTTGAAAACCTCTGGATGACCCTGATGGAAAATCACCGTTACTCCCCATAATTACATGCCGTCCTTTATTGAGATCTGGTCTCTCCAGGTTGAAAAAAGGTTTCAAATAAAGTTCTAGGGTCATAGAGCAGGGAAACAGACCCTTCAGTCCAACTCGTCCATGCTTACCAGATATCCCCAACCCAATCTAGTCCCACCTGCCAGCACCCGGCCCATATCCCTCCAAACCCTTCCTATTCATATACCTACCCAAGTGCCTCTTAAATGGTGCAATTATACCAGCCTCCACCACATCCTCTGGCAGCTCATTCCATACACGTACAACCCTCTGTGTGAAATAGTTGCCCCTTAGGTCTCTTTTATATCTTTCCCCTCTTACCCTAAACCTATGCTCTCTAGTTCTGGACTCCCTGACCCCAGGGAAAAAAGTTTCACAACATCTTTCCGATAGGAAGGAGACCAGAATTGCATGCAATATTCCAACAGTGGCCTAACCAATGTCCTGTACAGCCACAACATGACCTCCCAACTCCTGTACTCAATACTCTGACCAATAAAGGAAAGCATACCAAATGCCTTCTTCACTATCCTATCTACCTGTGACTCCACTTCCAAGGTCTCTTTGTTCAGCAACACTCCCCAGGACCTTACCATTAAGTGTATAAGTCCTGCTAAGATTTATTTTCCCAAAATGCAGCATCTCGCATTTATCTGAATTAAACTCCATCTGCCACTTCTCTGCCCATTGGCCCATCTGGTCAAGATCCAATTCTGGTTGTGACAGACCTCTGGTTTCCTCCAACACAACCAGCTGTTTCAGTTTTGCCAGGACTGGATTTTTCTGCCTCCAAAGTCTGATATTTTGTCAGCTGTGACTGGAAGTGTGTCCAGAAAATTTAAAACAATTACGGACTCTTCCAGTGGGTATCTGCCAGTAGGGTAGCTCAATACATCTGCATTTGCTATTTGGTCTCCTGGACAGTGTTCCAACTTGTAATTATACACACTTAGTATTAGAGTCCACTGCTGAATTCAGCTGGAAGCTATGGGCTGCACTGCCTTGTCCTCTTTAAGAGAACCTAGCTGGGGTTTGTGGTCTGTTACTATTACAAATTTACATCAATAAAGGTATTAGTAGAACTTCCTGACTTCAAATATGAATGCCAAACCTTCCTTCTCTACCTGGATGTAGTTACATTCTGCATTAGCCAAAGATCTCACTTGGGACCATAGTGTGCCAACATATTAAAGGATGAAAGCTGTTTCTTCGCTTCTCTGAAAGTTATGACTTGACTACGAGATCATTTCCAAGGCTAATGCTTTTGTAAGAGTTAATGCAAAGGTGCCAGCATGGAGACCAGGTTATATTTGAACTTTCCAACATATTTCACCTGCCCAATGAAGAACCTAAGCTCCAATATTCACACAGGGGCCAGGGCACCTTTGATTGCTTTCACTTTATCTTCCATGGTCTTGTTGACGATATAGCACAGGTAGGTCTGGGATGCCTGCAACACACATTTTTACCTCCTAAGGCATACGCCCACCTGGGAGAAACATCTAAGAACTATGTCCAAGTTCTCTAAGTGCTCCTTATTGGTCTTCCCTGTTATTAGTACGTCATCTCAAATGTGACCTGGATAGACCTTGTAAAATGTTTTCCATCGTCCACTGAAAGTATACCCTAAATGGCAGTCTCATGTATTGGTACAAATCCTTATTGGTATTAATTGCAGCATACTTCTGAGAATCCGTGACTAACCGCAGTTACAAGTATGCATGGCTTATGTCCAGCTTCATGAAGGACAGCCCCCTGCCAGTTTTGCATATAAACCCTCAATGCGAGAGATTGTATCCAACTGTGGAAAATGGGTTACTGTTTGTTGAAAATCCCCACAAAGCTTAACCAACCAAATGGATTTCATAATCCGTACAATCAGTGCTGCCCATTCCACAGATTGGTTTGGTTTGATGATACCTTCACTTTGCAGCCTCCTGATTTCTGCCTCTACTTTTGCCAATGGTGCTGGGTGGACCTTGCAGAATCATGGAATTGCTTCCTGTTCAATATGCAAGGTGGCCTTAGCTCCTTTGATAGTTCCTAGATATCCCAAGAAACTTTTGGGTATTTAATTCAGGCAGCCATTTTCTAATTGAAAAATGTTGAGCCAATCTCAGTGAACCTTTCCCATCCAATTCCGCCCCTATCAAGCTTGGGCCCAAGCCTTTTATGACAATCAGTGGGACTGAACTAGTTGCTTCTCATAAGAGATTGGAACAGAGTGTGTACCCTTATACAGGTTTCCCTGTATAGGTTCTCAGTCTAGCAGAGGTCGTGCACACTCTAAGGGTTGGAGTTCAAAGCAAATCTTGTTTAAGTCCAGTTCTGAGATCACTAAAATGGCCACGCTGGTATCGACCTCCATTAGAACCAGATAACTACTTAACCAGCTGTCTATTTTGATTGGTTCTGATTTGGATGTTGCTAAGCAATGTAACTATTCCAAACCAAGTATAGGTGGTGTTTCCAGGGTGTACACTATCTTGGATAACAGCCTATGAGTTATTTTACTCAATTTAAGTCTAGTAGGACTCTTTTGATTGGTTCTGATTTGGATGTTGCTAAGCAATGTAACTGTTCCAAACTAGGTGGAGGTGGTGTTTCCAGGGTGTACACTATCTTGGATATCAGCCTATGAGTTACTTTACTCAATTTAAGTCTAGTAGGACTCTTTTGCTGTCTCAAGTCTGCTTACCAGCTGCAACTACAATGCCTTTCCGGCCAGATCCTGAGGAACATTTTAACTGTTCGGCTAAGACTTGGGTTTGTTTTGGGGTTTTGCTATGGACTGACCAGAGTCCCTCTGTTCAGTATATGTCTGGAGTGATGTTCTGCAGTTGTCTTCACTCAAATGGTGTTCCCTAAGCTCAGTTGGACTTGCGAGGACATCCATCGGAATTCCCTGCAACACATTTGCTCCACTTGCTGCATTCTCCAATGATAAAGCCAATTGTAGTGTTTGAAATCCAGTTGGGCTTCAGCTAGTAGGCGCTTTTGCATAGTTACATCATTAATCCCACATACCAAATAGTCTGTCGGCATCTCATTCAGGATTAAACCAAAGTCACACGTATCCGCCAGTCATCCTAACCTAGTCCAAAATCCTGATATGGAGTCCCCTAGTTCTCAAATTGTTAAATAAAACTGATAGTATCTCAGAATTAGAGGAGGCTTACGGTCATAATATCCCTTAATAAATTCATTAACTCGTGAGAGGTTTTAGTATCTGGTGCTTCAGGAAACACTAGGCTCCTAATAACTGAAAAGGCTGCAGGTCCATAGGCCGTCAAGAAAGTTACTCGCTGTTTATCGTCTGCCCCAATGTCACTTGCCTGAAAAAGTGCATTATTTCCACATACTAGACCCAGCCTTCGACAGTAGGATCAAATGGGTCAAGCTTCCTAAATAATGGCAAGACACCAGAAATGCTTATCCCATCTCAAAGAAGACTAGTGTGAGCAAATTTCTTCAGGACCACGCTTTTCTCTCATATAACTCCAAATAACTCCACAAAAGCCGGTATCCCATCACCAAATCACCTTTTATTTACACATGGAAAGTCCTTGACACTGAACAGAACCTTTGGCACTCCTGTTTATATCTGTCAGCCAGGGCTCCCTGATTGGACCAGATTAATAGTGTCAGTAGTGAGTAAAATAGACATATCACAACAATTAGAACATAGAACATAGAACATTACAGTGCAGCACAGACCCTTCAGCCCTCGATATTGCACCAACCAGTGGAACCAATCTGAAGTTTATCTATCCTACACTATTCCATTTTCATCCATATGTTTATCCAATGACCATTTAAATGCTGTTAAAGTTGGTGAGTCTATTACTGCTGCAGGCAGGGCATTCCACCCCGCCCCCCCCAAACTACCTCTGACATCTGTCCTATATCTGTCACCCTCAATTGAAAACTATGTCCCCTTGTGGTAGCCATCACCATCAGAGGAAAAAAGCTTTGACTGTCCACCCTATCTAACACTCTGATTATTTTGTATGTCTCAATTAAGTCACCTTTAAACCTTCTCCCTAACGAAAACAGCCTCAAGTGCCTCAGCTTTTCCTCATAAGACCTTCCCTCCATACCAAGCAACATCCTGGTGAATTGCCTCTGAACCTTCTCCAAAACTTGCAATCCTTCCTATAATGTGATGACCAGAACTGTATGCAATACTCCAAGTGCGGCCACACCAGAGTTTTGTACAGCTGCAACATGACCTTGTGGCTCCGAAACTCAATCCCTTTACCAACAAAATCTAACACACCATATGCCTTCTTAACAACCCTATCAACCTGGGTGGCAACTTTCAGGGATATATGTTCATGGACACCGAGATCTCTCTGCTCATCTACACTACCAAGAATCTTATCATTAGCCCTGTACTCTTTATTCCTGTTGTTCCTTTCAAAGTGAGTCACCTCACACTTTTCCACATTATACTCTATTTGCCACCTCTCAGCCCAGCTCTGCAGCTTATCTTTGTCCCTCTGTAACCCACAACATCCTTCGGCACTATCCACAACTCCACCAACCTTAGTGTCATCCGCAAATTTACTAATCCATCCCTCTATGCCCTCATCTGAGTCATTTATAAAAATGACAAACAGCACTGGACCCAAAACAGATCCTTGTGGTACACCACTAGTAACTGAACTCCAGGATGAATATTTCCCATCAACCACCACACTCTGTCTTTCTTCAGCTAGCCAATTTCTGATCAAAACCACTAAATCATCTGCAATTCCATGCCTCCGTATTTTGTGCAATAGTCTACTACGGGGAACCTTATTAAGCACCTTACTGAAATCCAATACACCACATCAATTGCTTTACCCTCATCCACCTATTTGTTCACCTTCTCAAAGAATTCAAAAAAGTTTGTGAGGGATGACCTACCCTTCATAAAACTGTGTTGACTATCCCTAATCAACTTATTCCTTTCTAGATGGTCATAAATCCTACCTCTTATAACTTTTTCAAACACTTTACCCACACTGAAGTAAGGCTCACTGTTCTATAATTACTAGGGTTGTTTCTACTCCTCTTCTTGAACAAGGGGACAACATTTACTATCCTCTAGTCTTCTGATACTATTCCTGTAGACAATGACAACATAACGATGAAAGCCAAAGGCTCTACAATCTCCTCCCTGACTTCCCAGAAATCCTAGGACAAATCCCATCAGGCCCAGGGGACGTATCTATTTACACACATTCCAGAATTGCTCACACTTCCTCCTTGTGAACCTCAATCCTGTTTAGTCTAGTAACCTGTATCTCAGTATTCTCCTCGATAACATTGTCTTCTTCCAACTCTCAAGCGCCCTCACTGAGCCTTCACATAAGCCTTCTTCTTCCTGTTGACAAGAGATTCAACTTCTTTAGTAAACCACAGCTCCCTTATTCAACTACTTCCCCTTGACAGGTACATACTTATCAAGGACATGCAGTAGCTGTTCCTCGAATAAGCTCCACATTTCAATTGTGCCCATCCCCTGCAATTTCCTTCCCCATCCTATGCATCCTAAATCTTGCCTAATTGCATCATAATTGCCTTTCCCCCAGTTATAACTTTTGCTCTGCGGTATATATCTATCAATTTCCATTGCTAAAGTAAACATAACTGAATTGTGGTCACTATAACCAAAGTGCTCACCTGCCTCCAAATCTTATACCTGGCCGGGTTCATTACCCCATACCAAATCCAATGTGGCCTCACCCCTTGTTGGCTTGTCCACATACTGTGTCAGGAAACCATCATACACACATTGGACAAAAACTGACCCATCTAATGTACTCGAACTACAGTATTTCCAGTCAATATTTGGAAGGTTAAAGTCCCCCATAACAATTACCCTGTTACTCTCGCTCCTATCTGGAATCATCTTTGCTATCCTTTTCTCAACATCCCTGGAACTATTCAGAGACCGATAGAAAACTCCCAGCAGGTGACTGCTCCTTTCCTGTTTCTACCCTCAGTCCACCTCAGTAGATGTGTCCTCAAACGTCCTTTCTGCCACTGTAATACCGTCCTTGACTAACAATGCCACAACTCCCCCTTTTTTTACCATCTTCTCTGTGCTTACTAAAACATCTAAATCCTCGAACCTGCAACAACCATTCCTGTCCCTGCTCTATCCTGTCTCTGAAATGGCTATAACATCGAAGTCCCAGGGAAGAAGGGATCTGAAACTGAAACCTCAAAAGTTGAACTTCTTTCAATCAGATTGGAAAACACAGATGTGCTGAAAAGGTTAGATATCATCATATTTTATCTTTAAGAAAATGATCAAGGTGACTTACAAAGGCTATTACAGAAACCTATTGTTTTGGTGGAGATTAATTCTTCAACATTACAAGTTGAAAATTGTTTATATATCTGGGAAAGGAAATGTTATAGTGACGCTCTTTCAAGTGCATGTTCAAAGGGCACCAAATTCCCTTCTGTCATGTGTTGCCCATGAACATACGTAAAATGTGGTAAAATAATGCAACACACATTGTGTGGTTAATATCAATGTATTCTGTTAGGAGTGTGATCTCAAAGAAATGCTAAGATAATTTTGGTAAGTTATGGAAATGCCTCTGAAAGATACATTTTCATTCTACTTCAGGGAAGTGAGAAGTAAGGTGTGTGATTTATATGATATTTAGGATTTGAACTAGTGGCATATCTGTTTTTGTTTGTTTTACTGAAGGGTTTAATGATTACCTTGTAGGTGGTTCTCTCACCATGTTGATTTCCTTTTTTTAAAAAAAGTAAGAGAAATCCTGGCATGCAACAAAGTACTGCTTTAATTGGAAGAGTTTTTTTTTGTGAGCAAACAAAGTAAATAGTTATTCAGTAGTCTTTCAGTTTTGAGGTCAGAAATTTTGATTAGGGAAAACACCCATGGCTTGGGAAAAAGGCTTTGCATTTCAGTTTGGCAGGTTTGCAGGAATCTTTGGTGAAGCTGGATGTGTAAAACTGATGCTACAAAAAAAGGGAAATTGTTTAGAACTGTTAAGAAATAGATTCTCTCTGTCTAATGATTTAAATTTTAATGTTCCATACCAAAAGTGTTTGGTCAAAACACTGAAGGGATAATTTGAAGCTGAGAAATTCTAAAATAGATAGTATTAAGGCTCAAGGATGTGGTGATCAGAATGTCAAGACCAGTGAATTGAAGCCACAGGTAAGTTAAGCCTTATGACTAATAGAAAAGGGATGCACTGGTGTTTGAGTACAATGAAGGAGTGCTGTTGGGATTAATAGGATTGTAGTTAATCATGTGTTTGAAAATCTTTAAATCTGTTTCTTAAGTAAATAGATTAGATTATTCTATTTTATAATAATTTCTTTAGCATAATAAATTTCTTTTTTCTTGTTAAACCTGAATCTCCAGCATTGCATGCTTATGTTCCAGTGAAAGACCACATTTCTAAATCTAAATAAAGTTTCAAACCATTTTTCAGTCTGGGATCTGACTTGTACAGTAATAACGTTATCTGAGATCATTACACATGTCATTTAAGATCATTCTTGTACTTATGAAACTGCTAGATATTAATTAAATATAGCATGCTGTGCTCTAGTCAGGATGAATAGCAACTGTACAATATACTGAGTGGATGTGCAGTATTTTTTAGACTGCTCTTTCATTGGTAGAGTTGCACATTCCAATACTAATCTTACGTGGTGAGCCCAATAGTTACAACGGAGTTGTCTTTCCTTCCCATTTCACATATCTCATTGCCCTGTTTGTCAGCTGCATTCTTTCATGATGTTGCTCTTTATCTCACATGACTGGGCTCAATGAAAAGGACTACAGACAGACCAAGCCACCAAACCACAGTGAACAGTGTGAGGTCATGCTTTTGGATAGCTGTGCCTGAAACTGTGGGCATCTCCAGCTTCCTGTAAGTAGGTGCACAATCATGAAGTGAAAAGACTGGTTTACTTAGGGAATTGGTAACTCCTCCTTCTCTCCCCCCTCCCCCAACATTCCTATTGCTGTGAGGTTAATAGCTATGTCATGTGGGGTCAGCAAAGACATCTGGGTCTCAGATAATATGCTTACAGTGATTACCACACATAATTGACTGACCTTACCTCATTCTTCTCTCGCCTCAGGCCACAGCTGATAGGATGAGATGCTCTAGAACAGTTCAGTCCCAGTGACTCTATTGTACCGATGAGCAAACATTTTAGTGTGCTTTGTATGAATTACATTTTACAGGCCCCAAATGCGCTGGCTAAAGCAGAGAAACTGTGACCTATTTAGAAGTATTGTGTTGCATTTGAAAAGATCTACTGCTGAAGTTCTGTTAGTAACAAAACTTTACACGCACACACACCAACACGGAGGATCAGGACAGATGAAAAATTTACCAATGCATAAACATATCGCATGCCATTGTTCATTCTGTGAGAACATTTTGAATGCTATCACAAATGTTGTGGAAGTACAGAGAATGTAATAAATATCCAAAATATTTTTCTCAGTATTTGCTTTCTGCGCGTCCTGCATTCAACTAATACTTTAAAAATTAAAACTCATTATTGTTCATCCTATTGTAGTGTTGACACTAATCCACCTGCTCTGCTATTAAGGTACAAAATAATATTCTGTTCCAGTTTATAGCACCGTTGTACCTTTTATTCCGCATATTAAAAATGATATTTAATATTGGCTGTTTGAAATAGAAAATATTATGGCCACAATAATTTTATTGGAACCGTTAGGTTTTAAGAGCTAACTCCACCATCTTTCGCCCGACCACAGCTTCACATCATTCTTACAGGGAAACCAGTGTGACAATAACCACTATTTGGGAAAACAATAGCGGTGTTTTATTACATCAAATTACACGAAACACATCTTGTACAAAAAAAATCATGTATACATTTCCTCCTTTATTTGTGTGTCACGAGTGATGTTTCACGCTGCCTTCATTAATTCGAATGCAGACGCTATCTCTAATCCGCAGCAGATTGAGTGACATTGCCTACCGAATGTAAAACACGATATCCTATTGATTCCCGTAAATCCCAAACAATGCTGTTTGCATGCTTGTTTCTGTAATAATATAGATATGCCATTCGGAATTAAAGCGCCAACCAGACTAGTGGCAACTAATTGTGTTGCGTGTAATGAGTGCAATTTCAAATTGTTATAACCCAAAGCTTTTCTTGCAGCATATGCTAAGTGCTTTCAAGTCTTTGTGGGGGAAATAATTGATTTCTTGTGCTTTGGCCACGGGAAAATTATTATGATCTTTTTGAATAACGCTAAAGAAAGGATTGGAAATTATTTAAATTGGCATTGTAAGAAGGCTGCTCTGTCAGGGATTGCATTTTTGACTGACATTCCACAAATGATGCAGTGTTTCGATTAGGCAGCATACCTTCCAGATCTCATTTCTCAGAGGGGAAGAAAAATGTTCATTTAGTTGGACAAAACTAAGTAGTTTATAATCCAGGAACATAATTCTGCAGAGAATATTGGACAGTTTAGAGGTTAATCACTGTCGCCTGGTTACAACAGTAACTCAAGAATTAATTCCTCCAAAGGCAAATGGCTAGCGTTTTATCAGCACTGCAGATTAGAAGTGTTAATATACAGAATAGAATGGATGCTCAAGGGCCAGTTTCCTCTTATCTACAAACTTTACAACACAGCCCAGCTACTGCGCAACCTCTGCTCTTTCCATAATAAGCCCCCTCATTTTGCCTGTCGAGCAGAACTATCAAGCTTCCCCCCCACCCCCTCCCTGTCCCCAAATCAGGGTATTATAGACTGCAGCTAATTGGAAGATCACTCTAATGCATTAAAAGATAAAATGCTTTGGCTGCTGGCCTAAAGTATGGATCAGAACAATGTTGGAAGCTATATCTATCTATGTCACACTCAGAAAGATTTACATGCACACACATTAAATTGCCCACAACACCTCTTTGTTTTGCTGCATACAAACACGTTGGGGCGTGTGGGGGAGGGAAAAATAAAATCTACAAAGACACAGATACTAAACAACCTTCAAATGTGGAACAGTCTGGAAAAAATACAACAGTTTGATTCACGTTATCTTGCCTAAACAGTCAATTATCATATCCCTTTCAGTCTTTTGCTGACTATTTGTGATGATTAACGATGCCGCGTTAATGATGGAAGTATAAAGAGTTTGAATATAGTCAGAATTATGTCTTCTCTTTCAAAGTTAGCAACAGTAGTTAAAAATATTAAAACGCTGTAAATCGTCTTTCGATGCAGCGAAGAAAGAAATAAAATGTTTAAGGAATATAATTTCATAGTAGTTCAAGCAGACTTTCATTTTAGATAGGCATTAATATAATTCTATATCTTGAATGAAGAAATATTGAACAATTTACTGCAAGTTAATTGACACAAACAATGTAATAAGACTTTGCAGCTCCACACACCTCCGCCCCCCTCCATTCTTTGCAAAAGTATAATTTCACTTCGGAAGTGGCTCCTGTCTGTTTCCTAAAGTAAAATTCATAACACCTATTAATGGATTAGCCCTGTGAGAATCTAATTTCACACCGAATAGTAGTCGTCTGGAAGGGTGTGCTTTAACTGTGTGTTTAAAGTGGGAATGGGTAAAAGTGTACAGTTTACCGGTGCCACAACACCTACACACCCAAAGGTAATGAGGCGTCTCCATACATCTCTAAATCATTCACAGATCATCCGTCATTTCGCACCGTACAGTGTAGATAGGTTGTCGTTAACACTTGACCCCAGTGTTGAAAAAGCTATGCT
The DNA here is from genome assembly GCF_004010195.1 of Chiloscyllium plagiosum. Lineage (NCBI taxonomy): Eukaryota > Metazoa > Chordata > Chondrichthyes > Orectolobiformes > Hemiscylliidae > Chiloscyllium > Chiloscyllium plagiosum. Next base: position 30,773,338 of record NC_057718.1, on the reverse strand, counting down.
TCCACGGCGAGTGTGCAACTCAAGTGAGTTGACATTGCAACAGGATTAGAGAACAAGATATGGAATGTTGGGCGTGCGACGCCAGAGCGGACGTGAGGTCGAAGATGAAAAATAAAACGCACGAAAATAAGTTACATGTCTCAATGTAAGAACATCCACATTACTAAAGGAATTTTGTTAAGCGATATCCAAGAATTGATCAGTTTAGCTTGTTGATTTTAGGCAGGAAATGTTAGTGACGATGTTTGGTGTTGATATTGTCATAAATCTAATTGTAATGGACTGCATCACTTTTTTAAAAAAGAAAAATTGTGTTATTTTTCAATATTCCTGCCATTTTGAACTTTATGATTAAAAATTTGTGAAAACTTCGATGTATGAAATTAACTTTCTACATAGGTACATCATGTTTACTACAGTGCCTAAAGTTGTTTTACAAATTTAACATAATCTACTCATATGCAATCAGTTCTATCTCCTACAGGTTTGAATTGGTCAAAATAATTGGCTTAACACATCTACCAGTCTAATTCAGAATGACATAAAATGTATTCATGTATATATGAAATTAAAATCGCTAAAATTAGCATTTTATGCACATAGCTAGAGGCAGATTTTTAATTTGGAAGTACTATTACTGCTCAGTATATCTGTGTGGAATATTATACATACCTTGTTATATAAAATGTTCGTCTGTTTTTTATGTTTACTGCTTTTAAAATATCAAATTACGGCAATGGCAAGGATGATTAGTGGATTATTTGGTTCTGTTAAGCAGGCAGATGGGGTTCTTACACCCTAGTAATTACACCAGATCTAAGCTACTAATGAATTAAAACATTACATCCATTTTTAATCATTCTGTCTTGCTGAAGGTGCACTGTTCTGTTCCTTGGCCTCTTTACTGTTATATATTGAAGACAAATGAATCCCATTAATTCTCTCCAGTTATTCCTCTCAAACTAATGTTGTTTACATTTGAAACTAAATTAAATGTTACTTCAATAATTCTGCACATGGAGTCTTCTAACTTCAACACATAATCTGATGTAAATAGATTGCCAGCTCAATGATTGCGAAATAAGGATAGTGAATGTTTGGAAAGAAATATATGGGCAACAATTCGGTAAATACATAGCCAGATGGAGCAGAGGATTCATTGGGTCACTACACCAGAAATTGCTTTGACTCTAAATCAGAATACGTACTGAAGCAATGTTGTAAAAATTCAGACATTCGTATGCTTAACTTCAAACTGTCCCCTAATACCCTGAAGTAAGTTTTTTTAAAAATTCTGATTTCAAAATTAGAACTTTAAGAAACCATGACAGAATTCCATCAATGTCTGAAAGCACGGTGTGTTGCTTAACCATACAGAGCAGTATACTAAGGTTTGCTAAGGTAGACAGCAGAGTCCCAGTTTGCCATGGCATCTTAGATTTTAAGTAATAAACCAGGTTCATGCACCTAAATTGATATAGATATGGCCTGCTTGGAGATGTGCAAGAGTAACCCAAGTCCCTCCAGCTGCCTTTCCCATCTTTATAAGGATGCATCTGGTCTTTGCTCATCACCAGCCAACTACAACATGGCTGAAATCAGGACCTTGCCACATGGGAAACTGTGGTCACGAAACATATCATAAGTTCTGAGAACAAATCACAACCCTGCCAGCAACTTTCTTTCCACCCTGGCAATCAGCCTGACTAATGTTGTGACTTAGATGTAGGAACATCAGATGTATTGGCTTCTTGCACACAGAACAATTTGCAGCATTTTAAAACACATTCAGCATTAACATAAACAGTACTAAATAATGGGGTTCTTGCCAGCATGTAAGGAACTGAGGCACAATTTTGTCATGTAAAGCTGCACATTTTCATTCATTTACTGAAAAAAAATTCATAAAGCTGCCAAAAATACTATTATTCTTTAAAATGTATTTATATGAAGGTAAATCTTTACTATATTGGCAGAAATGTACCATATCTAATTTATCTCCATTGTTATTTATATCTGGCTGAATTACGGAAATTGAAAAGACTGTATTTAAAAATGATGGTATACAATTTAATATGCAAACACTAATTTGTATTATTTTGCAGCTTGTAGTGATTGTTCTTCAGATCAGAAACATGATAATTACCCACTGTGAGATTAAAAACAATAACTGCACTTAATTATCACTCAACCCTCTGCACTTGCAACATATTCTGGGATGGGTATAAAAGCCAGTTATCAGAACATGCTCACACAAATGATTGTATATTATTACAGATGTTTTTTGGCTTGCACAATAAAATAAGTCACATGTTTGCCTCCTACATTTGTAAATATTTCTGGAAAGTATTGAGTCACAAATATGGCATTGTATATTTATTCTAATTTTGAAAAAGCCTATTTTAGCCTTTCCATATTTTGACAATTGGGTGCTATCTACTTGGCATACTAATCTGCATGCATCACTTTGATATTTTATAGAGATGTTATATTCTGCATTTTGAGTTTATTAAACAAGCTTTGTGTTTTAATATGTACTGTAAGTCAGGTGTAAAGATGATCAATAGAATTCTGCAGAACAGAATTATAAGAATCAGATGTGCAAGGCAAACTTTTTAAGAAAAACGTTCAATATTTTAATGATAAAAGGCTGACTATTTTGTTATCTCATTGCCAATATTAAAATGTAACCGCCAAATAAGCACTGGTAAATGATGAGCTACACATGTCTGTAAGTATATGTGTACAAACTTCCATTTCCCTTCATTGTAACAACATTTTAGACCAGCAACTGCATGCTAACAATACTTATTTAATGTTATTACTTTATATATATTTTATCAGTACCATTTTTACAACAGTGAATCCGCTGCTATTATGTAGTCACCTTCAGGACTGAAATAAACTGATTGTTTAAGGAAGGAAGCCATTGAACCCAGGAGACAGCTCCTGCACGGAAATTTCGTGCTTTAAGCCAGTCACGAGATGACTTTTAATAAGTCCTAGGGTGGCTGCTTAATCCAGTGAAAGGTTCTGTTTCCTGCACTTATTTTTGGTAACATTCTGCTTCCAGTAGTAGCTATGACTGTGCTCGCCGATGGCTGCCTAATCCAGGAGCAGACCCTATCCTATTTAATTGAATTGAACACCTGCTGGGTGTGAGAAAAACTACTTACATAATGGAAAACACAGGAAAAACAAGCCCAGCAATGTATTACTGAGGCTTACTTACAATCCTCTGCTGGCCCTGAGTTACAAATAAAAGACATCAATGCTTTAGTCGAAAATCCTTCTCCACACCCAGCAAGCAACCTTCAATTCCATTCTCAAAGCAATTTCTTGCAAAATGGTGACTGTCATTTAATTAATCATGACATCAGTGAATCAAATGAAACAGTAATTTCCTTCTCCCATATACACTTGCTCAAGCATACAGTCTAAAGCTGCACTTACATTGACATTATTTTAACCTGGGTTATCAATGATTAGCATCTATTGTCCAGATTCCAAATGGATCTAGTTTACTCAGCCTAGTTTGAAATTTCCAGATCTATCCAGTTTCCTAGAGCTTGAATTAAACAGAACTAATATGCATGCAGTTTAAAACTATTAGGCAAGGGAAAGTATGTGAGATACTATCATGTGAGAACAGGCCCTGAACTCAGGTTCATTCATGATGTCCCAAGACAAATAGCATGTTGGAATTCACTGTATAGGTGAAGACATGAATAAAACCCACTTCAGTGAGGAGAGAAGCTCAGAAATGAGTGGAAGCAAATTGTTAAACCAATTAAAAATAATGACATTTTTGGCATGTTAGAAATTTTTACCAAATAAAACCAAAGATTGGTGAAGTCCTGTCCCTTGGAGTCCTTACTTGAAGCGGGATGTGAGGATGTCTAACCAGGTAACTTTGGGATTCGGTGGGTTTGTAGTAGATATCGATGTCAGCTTACCTCCAGAAATGGAAACGGAGATGTTGAGGAAGAGAAGGGAGGAGTCAGTGGTGGACCAGGTGAAGGGAAGAGCAGGTGGAAATTTGAAGTTAAATTTTTGCAATTCCAGAGGAGAGAAGAACTGATGATGTCATCAAGGTAAAGAAGAAAGAGTTGTGGGTGGAGACCAGAGTAGGTTTGGAACAAAGCTTCCAAAAACCCCACAAAGCAACAGGCATAACTGGGGCCCATGCAGGTACCCAAAGCCACACCTTTGATCTGAAGCAAGTTACAGGGGAAGTTATTCAAAGTGAGGACAAGCTTGGCCAGGTGAAGAACAGTTCAGGTCTTCCTTCCATTACAGTCTTCTTACTAATATTAATTTCCTTCAACTCCTTATTCACTCTTGGATATCTAATTCTGGGACATTGCCTGGATTTTCCTGAGTGAAAATATATGCACAAAGCAACCATTTAAATTCTCTCTATTCTCAATTATAAATTCTTCTGACTGTCCCTGTAATTGATCAATGTTTGTTTTAACCAAATATTTCCTTTCCATGCACCAAAGAGAAACTTTTACAGGCTATTTTTGTGTTTTCTTTCTAGAATGCATTTTTATTCTATTCTTCCTTTTCTTATTAGGTGGTTGTTCCCCCTTTGCTGTGTTCTAAAAACTTCTCAACTCTCGGATTTACTGCTCTTTCTGGTAACTTTAATAGCCTTTTCTTTTAATGTTACCCAATCCAGAACTCAATTTGTTAGACATAATTGACTGACAATTTATTTGAGTTTTGCATCTTGAAATAATGTCCAGTTGTTGTAAGCCACGTCATAGAGTCATGGTCATAGAGATGTACAGCATGAAAACAGACCGTTCGGTCCAACCCGTCCATGCCGACCAGACATCCCAACCCAATCTAGTCCCACCTGCCAGCACCCAGCCCATATCCCTCCAAACCCTACTGTTTATGTATAGTCATGTCTTCTAATATATTTCCCCATCACCTCAGCTAATTTGTGATTCATGCTTTCATAATTTTCCTTATTCAAATTTAGCACACTTGCTTCAGATTGAAGTACCTCATTTGCAAATATAATGCAAAATTCTATCACATTATGGTCACTCATCCCAAAGATACTTTTACAAGATTGCTAATCAGTCCTTTTTCATTATGTAATACTAGGTCTAAAATAGCATGTCGTTTAGTTGGATCCTCAGCATGCTACTACAGAACACCACTCCTTATACACTCCAGAAACTTGTCCTCGAGAGCTTTGCTCAATTGGCTTGCCCAGTCTATCTGCAGATTGAAGTAATTCATGATAATTGTGCTGTTCATGCTACAAGCTTTTCTCATCTCCTGATTAATGCCATGCCCCACATTACCACTATGATTTGATGGCCTATAACTCCAACCAATGTCTGCTGCAACCAACTGTTCCTGAGCTCCCCATAAACAATTTCCACACATTGTTTTTCCAATCTCAGATTCTCACTTGTGAATGTACTGATCCCATCCCTTATTATCACCACAACTCCACCTCTTTTTCCTTCTTGTTTGTCCTTGTCAGACATCGAACATTCTTGAACATTCAAATCCCAGTCCTGATTGTCATGAAACCATGTTTCTGTAATGGAAATTAGATCATACCCATGCATGTATTTGTGCCTTTAAATCATCTACCTCATTGGGATGCTGGAATGCCCCTAACTTTGTCTTTTTGACGTCATACTGCTTTTCAAGCAGCCTTGGTTTCCTATCTGCGTGGCCCCTAGCATCTTTGGAGTTTTTGGTAACAACTGCACTTCCTTCCAATTTGGATTGATGGAGGCAGGTATAATAAGGCATTCAAGAGAGCACTGAATGATTATGTGGGTAGAAATATTTGTGCAGGTATATGGGAAAAAGGTAGGAGATTGGCACTAGGTATAGAACTGGTGCAGGCAATGATTTGCTGAATGGCTTCCTTCTGCACTGTAACAATTCTGTAATTTAGTTTACTCTGATAAACTTGTTTGAACCATCCCAAAAGCATTAGTGAATCTGGAAGGCTTAGCAGAGTGAGTCACCTTCTCAGATGGCTACCTAGGCAACCTTTCCAACTTTCCCCACACTCTCTGTCAACACTATCAGTTCTGAACTCCCATATGTTCCCATGCAACTCTTACATTCACATCTTCATTTCTTCACATTGCCCACAGAGATCTGCCTTTAAAGCTTAGCAATGCCAACGATTATGCTGCAATGTGCCCCTGGAGGCAGCATGATGGTGACCATTGATGACATCCTCTTTCCCATAGCCTTTCAATACACCATCATCTCCCACAGATATACACTGAGCAGTCTTTCCACAGAATTAATGGCTGCTCTGTATTCTAGCATGCTGTCTCCAATCCCGAATTGACATTCTCAAATTCCCTACAATATCAGTGGCTCCAAAACTCCCTTGACTCTCAGTGAGCATACTCATAGGACTGACTATGACTCACACTGCCTGACCTGCCTGTTAAGTGACCACACCTCTGGCTGATCTTTGTGCAGCTCCCAGATTGTATAACCCTGAATCAGACCATGTCAACTTGCTGGACTGCTGAGATATGGAATCCCTGACCCTCACTATCTTAAATAGTCAACTGATCATTTCCAAGTCCCTGGACTGAGATTGGATGCTGCCCCGGAGTAACATCAGTCCCTTTTAACTTAACTGAACACTACTCCCCTTAGACTTTGAGACATAGCCACTTAGTTGAAACACATGCAATATATTTGCTGGATAACATGTTGCCATTTGCTGTAAGGTTGGCATTGACCTAGAATGATGCCATACACCAATGTGTTTGACTTAGCACTGCTAACAACCATGATAAAGTGCCTGTAGTACTGTGAGCCTTTAAGCTCTGAATAAGGTGGCAAAGTGCAAAAGGCAAGACAAGGTAAGGCAGATATGATGTGAATATCCAAGTAAGCACTAAATGAATGATCACTAAAGAGCAAGCTAAGAGCCCTAACGTGCACCTTGGTCTGATGCATGAGTTGGGTTGCCTGTCCCTGCAACCAAAATGTCTTGACAACAGCATTACAATGAAAGGGGTTAGTGCATGCCATGGTGCAGCATTAGAGTGGAGGACTTTATTCCAACTAATGATGGTGTAGTGAGGCTGATGGTGTCTGACGCCACACTCTGTGCACTGGGGTGCGCAAGTAGTCACTGCCTATCTGGCATACTCTGAGCTGTTACTCACTGCAGTCCATGCTGCAGGCCTGGAGGAGCAAGCAGCAAGCTGGAACCATCAGGTACCTGCTCTTTCACATCCCTGCCTAGTTTTTCTCGGATGTGTGGGAGAACAGGAAATTGCATATAAATGAGGTGAGATTAGGTACTAATGAGATATAAACACATGCAGATAGGCCTCTCATCATCACTAAGGAGATACTCATCTCACTATTCAAACCTTGAATATAAGATTAGGTTTCTTTATCCTCAACATTGAGAACCTTAGTTTTCCAAAATCACCTTATTTCCCAACTGATCAACCATTGCTCACATCATTCAGGGGCTTGGAAAATTCAGACTGAAGTCTATTACTATACAGCTGCCACTTTAATCAGAATTGCCCCTCCTAGTGACTGAAGTACTGTTACAGTCAACAGATGAGTATGAATTGGGAACAATTGTTCTACGGGAAAAATGTACAACAGAAATGTGGAGGCTGTTTAAGGAGGACTTGTTGCGAGTGTTGGATAACTTTGTCCCACTGAGACAGATAGTGGTAAGGTAAAGGAGTCTTAGATGACAAGAGAAGAGGAACTTCTTGTCAAGAGGAAGAAGGAAGCTGACTTAGTGTTGAGGAAGCAAGGATCTGGCACAGCGTAAGAGGATTACAGGGTAGCTAGGAAATAACTCAAAAATGGACTGAGGACAGCTCGGAGGGGGCAAAAAAAGTCTTGGCAGGAAGGATTAAAGAAACCCAAAGGTGTTCTACACTTACACGAGGAATAAGAGAAAGATCAGAGAAAGGGTAGGGCCGATCAGGGATAGTGGAGGGACCTTGTGCCTGGAATCTGAAGAGGTAGGGGAGGCCCTAAATGAGTTTTTTGCTTCAGATTCACTAGAGAGAGGGACCTTGTTGATAGTGAGAACATCAGGGACCATGTTAATAGGATTGAACAGACTGATATTAAGGAAGTCGATGTGCTGGAAATTCTGGGAAGCATCAAGATAGGTAAGTCCCCAGGGCTGGTTCAGATATATCCAAGGTTACTACAGGAAAAGAGGAATGAGATCGCTGCGCCTCTGGTGATGATGTTTGCATCCTCACTCTTTATGGGAGTAGTACTGGATGATTGGAGGGAGGTGAATGTTGTTCCTCTGTTCAAGAAAGGGAATAGGGAAATCCTTGGGAATTACAGACCAGTCAGTCTTATGTCTGTGGTAAGCAAGGCACTGGAAAGGATTCTGAGAGATAGGATTTATGACTATTTGGAAAAAAACATTGTTGACTAAAGATAGTCAGCATGGCTTTGTGAGGGGGAGGCCATGCCTCACAAACTTTATTGTGTTCTTTGAGGATGTGACGAGACAAGTTGATGAAGGTCAAGCAGTGGGTGTGGTGTATATGGATTTCAGTAAGGCATTTGATAAGGTTCCCCAGACTGGACTTATTCAGAAAGTTAGGAGGTTTGGGATACCGGGAAATTTGACTGTCTGGATACAGAATTGGCTGGCTGAAAGAACTCAGCGAGTGGTAATGGATGGAAAGTATTCTGTCTGGAGGCTGGTGACCATTGGTGTCCAGCAGGATCTGTTCTTGGGTTCCTGCTCTTTGTAGTTTTCATAAATGACTTGGATGAAGAAGTGGAAAGGTGGGTTAGTAAGTTTGGTCGGTGGTATTGTTGATAGTGTCAAGGGCTGTTGCAGGCTACAAGACATTGACAGGATGCAGAGCTGGGCTGATAAGTAGCAGATGGAGTTCAACCTGAATAAATGCGAAGTGATTCATTTTGGAGGGTGGAATTTGCTGAAAACTGGGTTAAAGACTAGATTCTTGGCAGTGTGGAGGAAGAGCAGGGTCTTGTGGTTCATGTACATAGATCCCTCAAAGGTGCCACCCAAGTTGATAGGGTTGTTAAGAAGGTATATGGTGTTTCGGCTTTCTTTAACAGAGGGATTGAGTTTAAGAGCTGGGAGGTTTTGCTGCAGCTCTATAAAACCCTGGTTAGACCAAACTTGGAATATTGTGTACACTCCTGGTCACCACATTATAGGAAGGATAAAGATGCTCTAGAGATGGTGCAGAAGAGATTTATCGGGATTCTGCCTGGGTTCAAGGACATGTCTTATGAAGAGAGGTTGAGTTAGCTAGAGTTTTTCACACTGGAGAGAAAAAGAAAGAGAGGTGACTTGATAGAGGTGAACAAGGTAATGAGAGGCATAGATAGTGTAGATAGCCAGAAACATTTCCCCAGGGCAGAAATGGCTGTCACAAGGGATCATAATTTTAAGGTGATTGGAGGAAGGTAGAAGGGAGATGTCACAGGTAGCTTCTTTACACAGAGAGTGGTGGGTGCATGGAATGCACTGCCAGCAGTGGTGGTAGAGTCAGAGACATTAGGACATTTAAGCGACTGCTGAACAAGCACATGGATGGCAGTAAATTGAGGGGTGTTTCAGTTAGGTTGATCTTAGATTAAGATAAATGCTCGGCACAACATGGTGGACCAAAGGACCTGTACTGTGCTGTACTGTTCTATGTTCTATATTCGATGAACTCAGACTATGATAAATTACTAGTCTGATAAGAATTACTTGGTTGCATTTCAAGGTTTGTAATAATTAGATTATTGATTTCAATTAGGTAAAAACTGATGAAGGGCTTTTGCCCGACACGTCGATTTTACTGCTCCTCGGATGCTGCCTGAACTGCTGTGCTCTTCCAGCACCACTACTCCAGATATTGATTTCAATTGGCAATCTCTGTATTCCTGATATTGATTGATGTTTAAAAATATGCCACCAAACACATCTGAATTGATCCCTAAATTCTGTTGAATTCAGAGGCCAATGGAGCAAGACTGTTGAGACTTCAATGTAAGTTTGATAAAGAGCTATACCCACAAGTCTAATTGCCTAAAAAATGCTCACTTCAATAAAGAATCTCCTTCTCGATTGTTGCCTTGCTGGATTTCCCTCAAAGTTCAAATCAATATATCCCACTTAAATTCATTCTGCCCTCAGACTCGCTCTTTCTCCTACAATTTACAGAATTTTGAAGCCAAAGTTTGGTATAATCTAAATTACTGCATATTAATTCACCTTCCTTTGTCTTTTCAACCTTCATGGTGCATGGTGCTTTCGACCATGACCCTTCACCCTAGGTGTCTCAATAATAATTTCTGATAAAAAATTGCCATTGGTTGAAATAATTTCTCAGAATTTGAATCCTGTTATGTTTGCACTAAATAGCACTAATGGTGCAATTAGTGATCCTGGCAGGATTTAGCAGAGTGGAAATGGAGTTAGTGGATGTAATTAATCCATTAGCAGCATTGTACAATGCCTGTACCCTGTCACTATTAAGGGGTCAGAGAAAGGAAATTCTGCCCAATGATAATATTTTTTCACCAGCCCACTGCTGGACCTGCAGAATAAAGTCCACTTGTCTGTTTGTACAGTAGTGGAAGTATGCCACTGTTACTGTGTAATAATCTAAATGTAAGGACAATAACACGAGACTAAGTCTCAAACCACCTTCTTACAGTTATTTGTTCTAACCAAAAAGTCTTTCATAACATCGTTGAATACAATTCAATTTTGATGTTGGGTTTACTTCAGATTGAAATGAGCAATTTATCTGAAATTGTTTTCAATAGAAAGATGAAAATCTGTTTAATTGTTTTGCAATACTTCAAGGAATAAGTTTTACAGAATTTTTCTGATGTTAGATATTGCATTCTTCCCAGATGCTGTCAGACCTGATGAAGATAATTGACATCTTCTGTTTTTATTTCAGATATCCATTTTTCAAATTTTAGAAATATTCCAATTTTCTTGTTATATTTCTCCAATACTTTATTCAATACTTAAATAAATGTTAACAGAAAGGACTGTTTAGTGTCCTACACAGTTGATCCAACATAAGTGCATTTCACCAATAGTTGTCATTGGTTGAGTATAAATTATCAGCCACACAGTAATGCCAAATCCTAAAAGACATCATTAGTACAATATCCAAACTTGGACATCAATGTTTCACTGTCATATCCTGCTTTGGCCTATGATTACTTTTTCATGCAATCTTCAACAGCTCACCTCATTCATTCTGCATCCAGGCTCCACAAGACACTGTGCATGCAATGGTGTTCACTCTACCAGAGCCTCTGACACTCACACGGTGTGTGTCATAGTTAAACTCTTAGCTGCACAGCAGTTAAAATGCTGTAAATCAGGAACTGCTACTCATACTGCACCATTTTTTCCAAGAACATGGCCCAGAAAGGGAAGCTAGCACCCCTCTTCACCAACAGGGAAATGGAGTTCTCAGTGGATGTAGTAGTGAAGAGAAGAGCATAATACTGCCAAAGGGGACCACATGCCACCAGACTGGATAGAGATAGCCACCAGCATCAATGCTCTTTCCAGATTGAGAAGTAACACCTAGTAATATCAAATGAAAGTCATTGACCTCCTCCACTCCATGAGGCTACAAACACTCAGCCCATTTCTACTATTGTACACACCTTCCACCAAAACTAATGGTCTACCATGCTCACCATTTGACACAACATCTTCACTCAATAACTACTATCCACCGCATCACAAACTATTACCACTTTCTGGCCCCTGCACTTCCTACACACTCACTGGGAAGACCTCTCCTGCTCCTACATAACACTAACATCCAGTTTTAACCCACCTACTTTCACCTTTTATCTCACTGCAAGAGAAAATGTTGCACAACAGAGCAGAAAGAGCAAAGATGAGAGGCAGGGTGGTCAAAATTCATGTTGCCTATATGAGAAGATCTTTGAACTGGCTGGAGAACCTCAAGACCATTCATGGGGATACTGAGACCTTCCTGTCAAAGCAACCAAGTAGCTTCTGTGTGCTGTGCTATGCTGTTTTCCCATTAGTAACACTGTGAACATACTCTTAACATTCTCAAGCTTTTGCCCCTGTTGCACAACTAAATGCCTCTTCTTATGCAACAGCCAAAAGGCTCCCACACAAAGAGGGCAGCTCCTCACCTGCTCTGCAGGAAAAAGCCATAACTCTCTCAGAGAAATAACTAGTAAGGCTTTCCCTTGCATCCTCCATCAACTTAGACTTCCACTACAGTAGGTTCTCAAATGCATTGAGATAAAAGTGCTCGCCGCTTGGTAATGAGATTCTCATCAAGCTGTTGAGAACTTATGGAGAAGAGTGATTTTAACTTGACAATAAGAATCAAATTTTTCCATTCTTGCTGTATTCTCCAATATTTCTCACTATTGCCCATGCCATTCAGGGGATGGGAAAATTCTGCCCCATCAATATGCGTAAGTCACAGGCTTCATAAGCAGTAACAGATGTAGCAATTGGCAGTACCTAATCACCAGAGGCCTGGCCTTTCGTCTATAGATTTTTATATTTATATGTCAATCTATCAGTTGTGAACTTTAAATTTTATTGACTGACTGCTACTGTGCTGATTTGAATAGTTTTTTTTGGAACCTACGGTCACGTTCATTCTCAAATGTATTAAAATGGGGTTGTATTGGAAAATAGGTTGAGAACCTTGCCCTAACTATGCCATAGCTTAATAACTAAAGAGCTCATCACTGTTGCAATTATGTACAATCCCAGTTGAATAATCAGAATTTAGGTCACTAGTTAACATTATCTCAAATGGTAACACTTTTGCCCCTAGCTACAAGATTTTCGATTCAATTCCTCTGTTAAAGGCTTGAGCGTAAAAGGTAAGTTGATACTTCAGCGTAATAATGAGTGGATTCTACACAACTAAGAGTGCTTACGTTTGGATGAGATAATTTTCTCCCTTGTTACTAACACGAAAGCATATCTTGCCAGTTACTCACTATTTTTGTGGGACCTAGCAATGTACGAATTGGATGTCATGTTTCCCCATATTGTGATAGTTATTTTATTTCAAAACTACTGCATTGGTTTTGAAGTTGTTTGCTATCTTTGTTGTGAAAGCAGCTATATCAAGGAAAGATGTTTTGTAATAATCCAGATGCACACTTCTTTTTCACGAGCAGGAATAGGTCATTCAGCACTTCAAATCCACTTTACTATTCATTGAGATCATGGCTGGTGATCACACCATTTCCAGTACTACCCCATATCCCTTGATGCTTTTAATATATAGACATCTATGATTAATTTAATTAACATGTCAAAAGCTGCTCTGTTGGAATTTGAACCTATGCCTCCAGAGCATGAATCTGGGTCTCTGGATTTGTAGAGGAGTGACATTACCACAATGCCACCACGTTCATCACCCCCCAGTACATTATTAGTGAGATATGATCTTATGGAAACCCATGTAGTCTCTATATTTTGCTGGAGGTCTGGCATATATTGAATTTTGTCATTATATTTCAGATTTTCTAATACAAGCCACTGAGGAATCCATACTGTATAATTTCTGTTTGGTAAATATAAAAGGCACCCTCTCTCCCTACACAGATACATCCTAATTACCGAAAGATACACACAGAGTTGCAGGAGCTAAGACTTAGGGAGAGAAACAAAAAGGCTGGAATGCTCATCACCCCAGACAGTGCCTGTAAAGGAACACAGTCAATGGACTGAATTTTTCCAGAAATCAGCTAAGTGCCCATTTCAGCGAGTTTCATGGAGACTTTCTCTTCATGGGCCCTAGTGGGTTTTCGGACATTAATCACTACAACATGCCTCATTAGGTACTTACCATGGCTCCCTGCTTGCATTATCTTTCAGCAATGGCAGATGTACTCCTTCTGCTGGGACCTCCCAGGATTCTGGCACCAGTGCCTTACTTAAAGCCCACCCGCGCATCAGGTCAAGAGCTGCCAGCTGCAAATAACTCTTCACTGCACGTAGGGGAGGGGAACCAAAAGTAAATGCTTCTGAGGGCACATAGGTGGCACAGCTGATATTTCAGTGCAAACACAAATACACATGTGTAAATGTGCATCACTAGTCTGATTGATAGTCACTGTAGCAGCAGCTGTAAGAATCAAATTACACAGGTTACCTGTTCTTAGCATCATCCCATCTTAGAACCTTAGCTAAGGACTGCTACACCTATCCCAATGCCTACTGAAGCATAACATCTTCTCATTGCTCAATGTGCGTGAATCACATACTAGATAGCTTGCAAATGGTTGAAAGCATACACGTTTATTCAGCAAAAACAAAGGGTAAAAGCAACCAAAAGCTGTATTTGCTTCTGGGAACAGAGCTTTTGAGTTTCAATCAAAGAAAATGGACAATTAATCATGGCACACAGCTCACATCTGTTGGAATCTGGTGGCAATTAAGTCCTGTGTGGCTTGTTGTGCCTGAAGCTGCAATGTTCTATATTATGCAGAAGTTGATGTCCCTTCCGTTCAAATGTGTTCATCTTCATCCTCAGAAGTCTGCTGCTCTATCTCTCATCTACTTTAGGGTTGTAGAACGCAGCATGCTAGGACTATGAGGCAATTTCTGTCTTCAGTCTAATGCTTAGACCAAACCAAGCATTAGAACTTTATCTTCAGCCAACCTATCATCTCCCTCACCGTGGCCCCTGGTTGAAGAATGGTCTGCCATTACATTTATGCTCCGCCCCAGACAGGGGGTTGCACAATGGAATTATCAGCCAATGTTGCAGAGGGTGGCTCTTGTCTCCTGGTAACCATCCTTAGAGTCACAGAGTCATACAATGCAGATATACACCCTTCGGTCCAACTTGTCAGTGCCGACTAGACATCCCAATCTGAGGTGGTCTCATTTGCCAGCATTTGGCCCGTATCCCCCTAAACCTTCCAAATCATATACCCATTCAGATGCCTGTTAAATGTTGTCATTTACCAGCCTCCACCACTTCCTCTGGCAGCTTGTTCCATATACAGACCACCTTCTGTGTGAAAAAGATGCCCCTCAGGTCCCTTTTTAAATCTATCCCCCCTCACCTTAAACCTATGCCCTCTGGTTTTGGACTGCCCCAACCCTAGGAAAAAAACTTTGGTTATTCACCCTATTCATGCCGCTCATGAATCCTCAGAAAACATCCAGCCCTTGAAATGAAACAGGAATATGAGAGTTCTCAGAGATATAGGCATCATGGCAGCTCCCACGGTACCTTGTTATAGACAAAAAAAACTGCGACGCTGGAATTCAAGTTGGACAAGCAGGAGGCTGGAAGAACACAGCACCCAGTATCCAGCAAGAACTCCATCCTGTTCTCCCAATTTCTCCACCTCCGTTGCATCTGCTCGGACAAGGAGACATTCCATTCCCAAGCATCCCAGATGTCCACCTATTTCGAACAACATGCTTTTCCCCTCTCTGTCATCCAGACGGCCCTCCACTGCAACACCTCCATTCTCTGTTTCACTGCCCTTCCCATTCTTCAAATGTAATAAAGACAGAGTGCCCCTTGTCCACACCTACCACCCTGCCAGTCTCCGCATCCAATGTATCATCCTTAAACACTTCCGCCAAATCCAACTAGACCCCACCACCAAGAATATCTTCCCCTCCCCACCAATCTCTGCTTCCTGCAAGGATAATTCCCTCTGCCAGTCCTTGGTTTGCACCACTCTCCGCACCAACACCCCCCAAACATCCAGGTACCTATCCCTGTAACTAGAAAAGATGCAAAACCTGACAGTTCACCAACCCCTACCCCACTCCCCTCCACCCAGCTCCATCCAGGGCCCCAAACAGTCCTTTCAGGTGAGACACAGGTTCACCTGCCTTTCCTCCAACCTAGTTTATTGTATCCGGTGCTCCCAATGTGGTCTTCTCTATATTAGGGAGACCAGATGTAAACTTAGGGAACGCCTCACCGAGCCTCTCAGCCAGACCTGCGGGGGCTGACTGGACCTCCCAGTCACCACCCATTTTAATTCCCCTTCCCACTCCCTTTCCGACATGACCATCCTTGGCCTCTTCCATTGCACAACAAACCAAACTACAAATTGGAAGAACAACACCTCATCTTCTGCCTGGGTAGTCTACAGCTTGGAGGGTAGTCAACACTGAGTTTTCCAATTTCAAATAACCTCCCTTCCCATCCCTGAATTCCCTTCCCAGCCCCTCCCCCCTTTACTAGATCCATTCCTCCCATAGACTAATCAGGTTGTACCCTCTGCCTGTCTTCACCTAACCCCACTTCACTTCCCTGCTCCTGCCACCCCTTTTATCTGCAGCTCCCCTTATACCCGCACCCAGTTCTGAAGAAGGGTTACATCCTAAATGTCGAGTTCTCCACCTCCTGATGCTGCCTGGCTTGCTGTCTTTTTCCAGCCTCATGTTTGTCTACCCATGGTACCTGGCACAGACTTTGAAGATGTGGTACTAATGATCACAGTTGACTTGTAGTTTGATGGAACTGAATCTTTCATCAGTTGAAGAAGTCAACCAGTTATAATATGGCACTGTCAATGTTGATAGCATCCTGCACCATGGAAATGCAGTTATGTTTGCAAAGCCTACATCCAGGTTGCTACATTGACCTAATCATGAGGAAATGTAATGAAGTGGTGTGATCATTTCACATCTGTAACAGCCTTGATACATTCCTTAACTTACAAATATAACTGCAAGTTCTCAAAGGTCTCCAGTTGATCATTGGAAGAAGCCAGTTGCATAAAGGTTGAGCACAGTTATCACTTAATGGTCACTGGAATAGTATGGCTAGCCATTGCAGCAGCTAGCATAGTCCTAAGACAAGTTCTCGAGACATCCTCAATGTGTAGTGATATGGTACCTTGCTCATCTAGGGCAAATAGCTTTAAGGACAGTAGACTCTGGGCCTACTGTATTTTGTGTTCATCCTGAAGGGATCTTCAGCTGCAACTTCTTCATGTGGAGGCTATTTGGCAGTCACCAGAATTTGCTGCAGGTCTTGCAGGGGTTATTGATGATAATGAAGAGGATGGTCTCAGGCTACAGTCTGAAACTGAACAAAGCAATGGCAGATAGAATTTAATCCTGATAAGTGCAAAGTGATGCATTTTGGGAGATCTAATAAAGGAATATTATATAGAATGAATGGTGGGTTCCTAGGGAGTACTGAGGAAGAAAGGGATCCTTGGTGTACAAGCTCGTAGATCCCTGAAGGTATCTTGCTTGCTTTCATTAGTTGGAGTGTAGAATGTAGGAACTAGAAAGCCTTCTTATGACTTTAATAAACATTGGTCAGGCCAGAGATAGAGTACTGCGCGCAGTCCTCATTGAATCCCTGCAGTGTGGAGACAGGCCATTTGGCCCAACGGGTCCATACTGACCCTCAGAAGACTAAACCATCCAGATCCATTCCCCTGCCCTATTACTCTACATTTTCCCTGACAAATGCACCTAACCTACACATCTCTGAACACTATGAGCAATTTAGCATAGCCAATCCACCTAACCTGCACATCTTTGGACTGTGGGAGGAAGCCAGAGCACTCGGAGGAAACCCAGGCAGACATGGGGAGAATGTGCAAATTCCACACAGACAGTTGCCTAAGGCTGGAATTGAACCTGGGATCCCGTTGCCACATTATCAGAAGGACATAATTGCGCTGGCGAGGGTGCAGAGGAGATTCACCAGGATGTTGCCTTGGATGAAAAATCTCAGTTATGAGGACAGACCAGATAGGCTGGGTATGATTTCCTTAGAGCGAGGAGGTTAATCAGGGTCAGGGGTGGATCTGATACAGAACAATGAGAAGCATACATAAGGTAGATTGTGAAAATCTTTTCCCCATGACAGTGTGTTTAAGACCAGAGAGCACAAGTTTAAGGTGTGGAGAAAGTGAATTAAGATGAGATCTGAGGAAAGACTTTTTCACCCAGAGGGTGATAGAAATATACAATGTGCCATCTGTGAGAGTGGTGAGGGCATGCACTTTTGCAACAGTAAAGAAGCATCTGGATGAGCACTTAAAATGCAAGAGCAGAGTAAGCAATGCACCTAAGTGCAGGTAAATGGGATTAGTGTAGTTTGCTGATCAGTATCAATATGGAGGGCTCAAAGGCTTGTTTCTTACTCTGTGACTCTGTGACTCTGTGACTCTGTGACTCTGTGACTCTGTGACTCTGTGACTCTGTGACCAGTGGTTACTAGTGACTTGGATTTGTATCCCACACAGCAGAATGCCGCATACAGTTTATATGCAGGGTACTATAATTATAGATGTCTTCAACCTGTTATGCTTAAGTGCCTAATTAATGCAATTGCCCCTTAAAGGGCCTCACATCACTCAAATGAAGAGCCAATATGGTCAGATAGATTAAAACATTCACCTTATCCATTCTGAGTGTACTTTTAGCCATTTCCATTTTGCACTTACAATTTGCATAACAAGGAAAACCAACTTGGAGTGTGGGTTCATAGCACCTTGAAAGTGAAGTCGCAGGTAGATAGGATAGTGAAGAAGGTGTTTGCTATGCTTTCCTTTATTGGTCAGAGGACGTTATCGGAAGGATGATGTGAAACTTGAAAAGGTTCAGAAAAGATTTTGATGTTGCCATGGTTGGAGGATTTGAGCTTTAGGGAGAGGCTGAACAGGCTGGGGGTGTTTTACCTGGAGCATCAGAGGCTGAGGGGTGACCTTAGAGAGGTTTATAAAATCATGTAGGGCATTTCCCTGGGTTGGGGAGTCCAGAACTAGAGGGCATAGGTTTAAGGTGAGAGGGAAAAGAAAAAGAAGAGTCCTATTGGGCAACATTTTCATGCAGAAGGTGGTATGTGTATGGAATGTGCTGATTCATTCCTGATGAAGGGCTTTTTCCATATGTTCCTCTCAATTTTCCTGCTTCTGACCTGCTGTGCTTTTCCAGCACCACTCTAGTCTTGACTCTAATCTCTAGCATCTGCAGTACTTCTGCCCTGTATATGGAATGTGCTGCCAGTGGAAGTGGTGGAGGCTGTTACAATTGCAATATTTAAAAGGCATCTGGATGGGTACATGAATAGGAAGGGTTTGGACGGATATGGCCTGGTGCTGGCAAGTGGGACTAGATTAGGTTGGGATATCTGGTCAGCATGGATGAGATGGAGTGAAGGGTCTGTTTCTGCGCTTTACTTCTCTATGACTCTATGACTGTATAACACAGATTGTGATTGGTGCAGTCAGTTGCAGGCTCAGTCTGGTAATTAAGATGTATACCCAACCCCAAAACCTGCAAGTCCCTTTCTTCCTCACATTCCCTGTCAAACCCATCAAGTTCAAGCTTCCATATGTTCCTCTCAATTCATTTATGTCTTCATCTCCAACAGTCCCCTCAAGCCTACAACTCACCACACCTATGCTGAAATGTGACCCAAATGAAGCCAGGTTGGTCCTGACAATCGATGACCTCTTCTCCATTGATACCACACTGAAGCATAAAATGAAATAGATGTTGAGCTATGGACAGGTAAGGATCAATGCCCAATGTTTGGTCATAAAGATGAGTTTTAAAGAAGCTCTTCAAAGAGAAGGGTTTAAAATGACAATTGCTGTGTGTGAGATCTACATGGTTGAAGACCACTTCTATGATAGTGAAGTGAAAGGGGGGGAGCAATTCTGAACTGAGAAGAATATGATTGAGAGTCTATTGATAGATAGGAGAATGCACAGAGAGGTTTGAGAAAAAAACAAGATTGAGAATTTTAAATTTGAGCTATTTGGGGATGGTGTTCATTGTACATCAGCGAACATGGTTATAATGGGTGAGATGTTCTTGATACTGTTCTGGATAAGTGAAGAGTGGATAACTTAAAATACATGGGGACTTGCTAGACTTTGGTTTGAAAATGATAGGCTTATAATTTAATAATAATGTGTACAAATATTTCTTTATCAATGTATCATTAAAAGAGGTTTAACATTTTCATCAGACAATAGTTGTCTACAACATTTTGACCTTGTACAATTTGCCATTTCATCCTTTTGCTTCACAATCTGCTGTATTTCTTTGGATGCTGCAAGAAAGTCTTAAAGCAAACAAATGCTCCATTCAAATGCACAATTTGAGACATGCCATGTTTAATGTGGGAACATTTTATTCTATTGCAATTTCTGTTTAGTTTTCATAGAATTGCATTTCTTTTTGCGCCTCTATTAACATGGAACTTCACAAAATTGAACGTTGATCAAACAATATTTTCAGCAATTTTATAAAGTTCCATCTGAAAAAAAAGTCAGTTTTGCCTTTCAAAGAATTAAATAAAGGAAAAGATGTACATCAATAATTAATTATGAGGTTTGAACAATGTGTGTCAATAAATCAATTTATAGACCACAAATCTTAATAACTTTTGGTTTAAATATTGCTGAAAAGAGAGACATGTTGCCAGAGCATTTTGTCTCGCACTCATCAGGACAAATGCAAGAATGCGAATATGTTAAGAGGTCATAACAATTTATACTATAGGAGAATTGGGTGCTCATTAATTGGCTGGTTAACTCTGGTTGGTTTCTCTATGACATTAGTCTCAACTAATGGGCAACTATAGGCTTCCCAAACTTCCAAGTAATACAAAGAAGGCACAAGGCCTGAACATATACCGCTTTGTTTGCAGAGAATGAGCCCCTGCATTTGAAAGTATGTTGCTTTTATCCTAATCAATCCTAAGTGTGCTAACAGTTACACTAGGAGCTATTTTAAGAAAATCATTCAAGCTAGTCATGTGCTCATTTATACTTGCTTTATGTGACACACAAACTTTCAGCAATATCTCTCTTTTCAGCAATGTTCAAGTCTTCAAATATCCATTTAATAGTGGGCTGAGATTTCTCATCATCCTTTGACAATAATAGCTAATGATATTTATATGGGAAACATTTTGATATCCTTATCGTATGAAATATCCATACACATGGGTTAAGAATTGTATAAAATGGGAATAAGAAGTGTCTATGAATGTGGATTATACGCAATATACAATGCAAATAGGAACAGAATATGAACATGAACTAGGCAGAGTAAGCCAGATTATCCCTCCTTTCTGGTGAGCTTGGGGCTTTAAATAAACAAATGGATATTTTTAGAAGAGAATTCAGGGACACTACCTGTTTTCATTGTTTTTCCATCCATAATGGCAGTGTTGTAGTTTCCTTTGTCATGCTGCTGGAAAACCACCAAAATAAATGTTAATAAGAAATGCTGTTGGTTTGCTGGGAACCTTTCTCTTGTGTTCCCAATGAACCAAGGATAATCAATGTTAAATTGAATAATTCATATGTTTTGCTAACCTCAGCTGGATTGGGTAGAGTAGCTTTGTATTCATGGTATTAGATGTACAGCTCAGAAAGAGAGTCATTCAAATCCTACTATGGCATGAATTTGAATTCAATAAAGATTTTTTTTGGTTGCAATCAGTTTAAAAAGATAAGGGGATTCAACAGAGTTGATACAGAAAGACTATTGCCATTTTTGATGGAATCTAGTATAATGGGGCATAAACTTAAAATTAGAGTGAGGCTATTTTCACTCAAGGGGTAGTGGAAATCTGAACTCTGCAACAAGGCTGTATTCAACCAAATGTGGCATCAAGGAGTCTTAGCAAAACTTGAATCAATAGGAATCAGGGGGCAACTCTCTGCTGGTTGGAGTCATACCTGGCACATAGTGAGATGGTTGTGGTTGTTGGAGGTCAGTCTTCTCAGGTCCAGAACATCTCTGCAGGAGTTCCTCAGAGTAGTGACCTAGGCCCAAACATCTTTAGCTGCTTCAGCAATGACCTCCCTACATTGTAAGGTTAGAATTAAGGATGTTTGCCCATGACTGCCCAATGTTCAGTATTATTCATGACTCCTCATAAACTGAAGAATGCAACAAGATCTGGGCAGGTTTGGGCTGACAAGTAGCAAGTAACATTCATGCCAAAAAAATGCCAAGAAATTACCATCTCCAATAAGAGACAATCTAACTGCTGCACATTGATTTTAAATTGTGTTATCATCAGTGAATCCCCCCACTATCAACAGCCTTGGGGTTACCAGTGAGCAAAAACTCAACTGGACTTCCACATAAACACAGTGGCTATTAGTGCAGGCCAGAGACTCGTAATTCGGCAGAGACTAACTCATCTCCTGTCCCAAAGCCTGTCCACCATCTACAAGGCACAAGTCAGGAATGTGATGAAATACTCTGTACTTGCCTGGCTTGGCACTACTCCAGCAACACTCAAGAAGCTTGATGTATCCATGACAAAGCGGCCCACCTGCCTGACACTACATCCACAAGCATCCACCACTGATGCTCAGTAGCAGCAGTGTGTAATATCTACAAAATGTACTGCAGAAACTCACTAAAGATCCTTAGACAATACCTTCCAAACCCAAGACCCAGAAGGATAACATTAGCAGATACTGATAGGAGGCCTACCACTAGCATGTTTCCCTCCAAATCGTTCTCCATATTGACGTGGAAATACATTTCTATTCTTCATTGTTGCTGGGTCAAGATCTTGGAATGCCCTCATTAAAGACATTGTAGGACAATCTACAGCATGTGGACTGCAGCGACTCAAAAAGACAGCTCACCACACCTACTCAAGGGCAACTCGGGACAGGCAGTAATTGCTGGCCTAGCCAGCGATGCCTAAGCCCAAGAGTGAATGCAATTTGTAACTGATTTTCTGCTTTCACTCCACTTTTCTATTTGTTCCTTTCAAAAGACAAAAAATATACCAACCCCAGCTTTAAATATAATCGATGGAGCAACCACAACTCTCTGGGATTGGGAATTCCAAAGATTCAGGCCCCTCTCTGAAGCAGGCTCTGGGTATCTTGATCCTAAATAATCAAGACTTATCCTGATACTCCAGAGGCACTGATAACAACATGTCACCATAAGACGTTAAGATGCAAGTACAGAAGTAGGCCATTTGACCTATCAGGATGATAATCCTCAACTCCATTTATTTGCATTATCTCCATAATTCTTGATTCCCTTACTGATGAAAAGTCTGTCTATCTCAGACTTCAAATATGCAATGACCCAGCATTTATAGCCATCTGGAGTAAAGAATTCCACAGATTCACTATCCACTGAGAGAAAAAAAAGTAGCTCTTAAATGAGTGAGTCTGAGATTGTGCCGTATGGTCCTAGACTCCCTCTCAAGGAGAAACAATCAGCATCTACCCAGTGAAGCCCACTAATAAATGTATATGTTTTAAAAGGTCTTCTCAACTCCAATAAGTTCAACCCAACTTATTCTCTTAAGAAAATCCCTCCATGCCTACAATTAACACAACTTCTCTGGACTGCCTCTAATGCCAGCATATGTTTCCTTAGATAAGGAAATAAAACTGTTCACAGTATTCCAGATGTGGTCTGACTGGTGCTTTGCATAGTTTTATCAAGTCTTCCACTTTTATCATTCCTTTTTTTTAAATAAAAGCAAACATTCCATTTGCCTTTCCTCTTATACTTGGTTGCTTGCTTTTTCTGATTCAAGAACAAGAATCCAAAAATCCTTGAAATTTTCTGCAGTGCCTCCAATGAAATAATATTTAGTTCTATTCTTCCTGCAGAAGTGCATAAACTCACATTTTGCCACGTTACATTTCATCAACCAAGTTTCTGTCCACTCAATTAACTGTCTTTCTGTTTCTAATACTCTTTTGTGTCATCCTCACTACTTGGCTGCTCACCTATTTTTGTGTCATATTTGGTGAGAGTACATTCAATGACAAAGCCCCTTCAGAATCTTGTCTGCTTAAATGCGATCATCTCTTATTCTTCTATAGAGATTGTAGAAACAATTTACTCAGCCTCTCGTAGTAGGAAAGTTCTCTCATCTCAGGAACCAATCCAGGAAACTTTTGATGTACTGTTTCCAATGCAGATATATTCTTCCTTTGATATGAATAGCAAAAAACACACAGTACTCCAGATGTGGTCTCACTAAACTCCATACAACTGCAGCAAGACTTTCTTATTCTTGTACCCTAATTTTGCAGGCAGAATTCAACCTCTGGGTGCTTTGCAATCTCTTTAAATTCCCCCAGGGGAAGAGTTTCAGCTTTTCAGGTCCATCCTTCTGGATGAAAGTATTCATGTTAAGTGTGGATATCTTAGCTCCTTCCACATTAAAAATGCAAGAAACCTTTTTGCAGTTTATTTTTCTGAGAAGAGCTTTTGAAGGTACAATCTTGTTTCCTCACTCCGATGTTCTCCGATTAGTCAGTGGGTTCAATGTACAATGAACACCCTATCCCTAACCCCCAATTCACCCAACTCTCTTTATAACCAAGTGAGGGGAGATTATGACCTTTCTCCATATAGTCTCCCATGCTCACATGCAATATTTTTCCTTTTTGTTGAAGCAAAAAGTTAGCATGCTTTAATTAAATTTTAAGCAGATTAAAAATGAAGGAGTCAATTTCAAAGTTTTCTTAGTGAAAGAGAATGGAGTTTTCTTTCCTATTATACCTGAAAGAAATTAATAAATGCAACATTAAGTAAAAACAAGGTGATAAACTCAAAAGGAATGTTGGGGGTAGGGGTGGGAATTAAGTATTTGTTCAGACAGGAAGGTAAAGGAAATTGCAGTTTAAGGTTTTCAGTCTTTGAGTTGTAAGAGTGAAACCTGATTCTCACCTGTTTAGCTGTTTCCCCCAAGAGTGACAAGGTTTGCAAACAAGCTCAATTTCCTGGCGACTCATGGATTTTCTTAAGTTTAGTTTTCACTGGAGCTGTTTTTGAGATGAGAGAATGAGAGTGTGAAACAAGGTGAAAGAGAGAGTGAGAAAGTCAAAGAAAGAGAGTGAAAAATTGAGAAATTATCAGAGTGTGAAAGAGAGTATGGGAGTTGAGCATGAGCATGAGAGAGCAAGACAGCACCCTTGCTATTATCAGTCCATGTTGCTTTCTTTCTCCTTTATTTCTTAAAAAGATACTCTTGATATACCACTCCTTTGTGGATTCTAGTATCTGTGCCACCATTTTAATCCAGGCTGGACTATTGTAGTTAGTAAATGTCAGAAGGATTCATGTAGACAGCCATCACGTACTCTCTCTGAGCTCCATCTGCACATCATCCTTACCTCTGCTCTGCTGCCCCCATCTTATCTTTATTTGTTCCTTCTCCGCTGTTGGTGCTACAGCTGCAGATGGCTCTCCATCTCGAGTTCTTTTCTGCTTTCTAGGATTGTGAGCTTGTTTCACCTCAACATTCAAACACAGTGCAAATCGTGTCTCATTATATAGTTGTGCTCATTAGTGTGTGTCAGTTTTCATATCTGCTATTGTGCCAATGGGAAGCCAGCTGCAAGAGGCTATTCAGTTTAGTCAGTCACTACAAACAATTGTGACAGTGGCCCTCCAATGTAAGGAAAATGTACATCATACTGCAAACATTGGTCTCTGATTGTGCATGATGCATAGGTCAGCCACGTAATCTTATGTCTCATGTGTACCATATAGGGTTCAGGGCTAAGAGCTTGTTGTTATTAGAATTCTGAAGAGACCATTAACATTTAAAGGAGAAATCCAACACCCAGCAATTAACCAGCAGAACTACACTCAAGATTTCATATATTTAAACAAAGGCAAACTTTGTTTCATGTAAGGAGAAATTAAACAAAGCATATATTACTTAACACAATATTTATAAAGATTTATCCTCTAAATTCAGGTCTATGTTTTCTTTCTCCTTCCCCTCCTCAAATATTTTCCTTATCTCATAAAACCTTGGAGGGTTATTCATTTTTCCAAACTCCACCTCAAAAGGTATGCCACATCCCACCGGAAGTCGTGGTTTGATTTCTCTTCAATGTTCTAAGATTCTACGACAATCCTTTATTAGCTTTCTGACCATGTGACACTCTAATGTTTCCTTAAACACTTCACCATTCTGGATGCCTCTACTCCTTGCTTAAGTTGCCCACAGATACTCAACTGTTTTCCTATGGCTTTCCAAGCCAACTCTTTTGATTTTGTTTGAGTCACAAGATGCTGAGTACTGTTGCATATGTTTTATATCAGTTGCAAGTTAGCACAAATGTTCTTGTTGCTTTTCTTTCGTGAAATCCAAATTGAGATAGAGTACTACCCAAATATCAGATGGTGAATGATTAAATTATATGTGCTCTGTTTGAAGTGCAGTCCTAACTGTCATCCCTTGTTTGCTTTCTCACTCCAGTGAGATGTAGACTGTACCAATTCAAAGCTGCAATTGGAGAGAAATTAAACAAAAAAATTGTATACCCCTGCATCCATATCCAAGATTATGTGGCTGTCTCTGGATGTACTCAAACACAAACATGAGCAAATCATTTTACCTTTCATGCTACTCCTTGTTTCTGTAAGCTTCTGTGTTGAAGGGAGAACAAAACAACAATATTATTTAAATGGAGAAAAACTGCAGAAAGCTGCAACATAAAAGGGATTTGGAGATACTTGTGCATGAAACACAGAAAGCTAGCCCACTGGTTGCAGCAGGTAACCAGGAAGGAATGTTGGATTTTATTTCATGGAATCCCTACAGTGCAGAGAAGGCCATTCAGCTCATCGAGTCTGCACTGAACCCCCAGCCCCCGCCCGAAGAGTAAACCACCAAGACAACACCCCCCCCACCTCCCCTCTCAATCCCTGTAACGTCACAATTAAACTAGCTAATCAACCTGGCCTGCACATCCCTGGACACTACAGGGCAAGTTAGCATGGTGAATGCAGCTAACTCCACATCTTTGAACTGCAGGTGAAATCTAGAGCACCTGGTGGAAACTCATGCAGACACAGGGAGAATATACAAACTCCACACAGACTGTCGTCCAAGGCTGGAATCGAAAGCAGATCACTGGCTCTATGAGGCAGCAGTGCTATCAACTGTGCCACCATGCTGGGGTTTCAAAGTGTTGGAGTATAGGAGTCGGGAACTTTTACTGCAACTGTACAAGGTGCTGGAGAGACAACAACCGGACCCTTCCTCCAAACCTCACGGTCCACAAAGAAACCCTGTGTTTACAAAGCTACTTTCAGCTTCTTTCAACTAAAAATTGCATACATGATTTATATTTTTTAATCAAATGCAGATAGATTTTCAATTCTACTAAACTGAGATGGAAAGCTCCATATTATTTATTACTTCTACATCTCCACCCATGACACTAAAACATAAACTATGTTGAGCTTCCAAATATAATAATTGCAGGCTTGTTTGAATGGCATTTAAATCAGATTTGTTACTAGTCACTTGTTCAGATCCTATATCCAACATATCAACCTCCAACCCAGGGGTCACATTCTCAAACCCAAACGGTCAATTCCAAAATGTAGCATATATGAATCATATTTTCACAACACGGATTTGAATACCATTCACCTTGCCAGACCACACCATGTCATTGAAAAATTAGCATTGATGCACCCATGTTTCTGTGGCCACTTCATGGCCACTGACTTCCTCAGTTCACTCTGGGTCATGCCTTCATTGTGATGATTGTTGGTTTCTTTCTCCTGTTCACTGGGCAAAACGTATCTCCCTATTCCCTCACTGCCTATAGGAGCACCTTTAATGAGGTATCAGTAAAATTTGGAGCCACCCTTCCTTTGAGTCACTCCAGTCATTTTTGTACAACCTCACTTGTTCATTACCCCTTTGATGTTCCTTATACGTATACTCTTCATAAAGGCTATTGACTATCCCGTAATTGTGGGCCCTTTGTAGATGTTTATAAAATCAGGAGGGGTAAAGATAGGGTTAATGGAAGGTGTCTTTTCTCTATGGTGGGATATTTCAAGACTAGGGGGTATAGTTTTAAATTGAGCAGAGAGGGATTTAAAAAAGACATAAGGTGCACATTTTTTACAGAGAATTGTTCACGGAAGGAATGAACTTCCTGAGGAATTGATGGATGTGGGCACAGTTACAACATTTAAAAGACACTTTAAATAAGTACATGGATAATAAAGGTTTGGAGGGATATGGGCCAGGAGCAGGCAGATGGGACTAGTTTAATTTGGGTCAACTTGTACTGGATGGACTGAAGGACTGTGCTGCATGACTCTATGACTAGAAGTTCTTCCTGCTGCAGATGGGAAAACCACCAGGGATCTCCCACCATCCACCCATGCATCCAAATGGCTGAAATTTGAGCTTAGCAATATGACCTTTTCTCATTGGAAAATCCTGCCCATCAAGTCAAATTCCAGCAACAAGGCCTTGAAAAGAAAGGGAATAATGTGTGCAGGGAAATGGAAATGCAAGTTAAGAAAACAAGATTATAATTTAATATTCCAGACACAGGAGAAAGTGAGGACTGCAGATGCTGGAGATCAGAGCTGAAAATGTTCCAGACACAGACCAACAAAAGAGCTTTTCGTCAGAAACATTCCCTCAATAAATCAATATTTTCAATCAATTAAATACTATACATTAAAATTTTACCAATCTGTACTTTATTAAAATATGACATCCTAAAACAACTTTTTAAAAATCAGCCACTTTGCAACAAAATCTACATATAATTACAGTTGAAATTATGGTTACATTTTTGGGCTGCAACCACTCGCTTTTTGTTCTAATTGTTTCTTGAAATCAGTCAGTTCCATTTGGGTTTATAATACCCTCTAATCTCTTCCACTAATCTACAAACAGAGAATCAGGCTAGTTGATTTCAAAAGCCTTAGTAATAGCCTTTATGTGCAATTTATCAGGGCAGCCATATACTGTATTCTTTGCCAATTAAATTGGCTTTTCTTTGATTACATTAACTTTGAGGAATAAAGAGTTTGACAATAAATCCAGATTCCAATGAATTAAATCAAATCAAAATTATTCAATTTATTTTAAATTTAAATAAACAATGGACAGGCAAAGATTGAAATCGTTAGTTTCACAGAAATTATCCTTTTCTTGATCCTACAAATGTTTAAATAACATTTTTAATGTTGATTGAATTCAGCTATTAGTATTAATAACCTTTTCAATTTATTTCAGCTCTGCATGAATTCCATGATGAGCAAATTTCCCAGTACATATACATAAAACTAATCAAACAAACTCCAGACTAAATGTATCCTTTCTTTTCTTCAGAGGGATAGCAATGTAAGGTCTGGAATGAAAACAAACAGCAC
Organism: Chiloscyllium plagiosum; assembly: GCF_004010195.1. Taxonomy (NCBI): domain Eukaryota; kingdom Metazoa; phylum Chordata; class Chondrichthyes; order Orectolobiformes; family Hemiscylliidae; genus Chiloscyllium; species Chiloscyllium plagiosum. The sequence goes on along the minus strand of NC_057718.1, from coordinate 30,744,147 downwards.
TGAATACCTGCAGCAGTCCACTGCAAAGCAATGGGCCAAGTGTTCTTTCAGCAGAGTATTTAATGGTGTCTATCATTAGTTAGACTTGCAAGCAATTTAAAAACGTTAAACGTTAAGACAAGTTGCTGAACGAAGGAGGTAATAGCATAACAATGAAGGAAACTTGGTACCTGGGAATGGAATGATTAAAACAAGAAAATGTGCATCTCTGTAATCTTTGAGATTGAAAAATTCTGAAATTAACAGAATGAGAACTGAAATACAATGTAAATTAGCATGGGTAAATTCAACATCAAGAATAAGAAAGACATTGAAAGGATTTTGAAGTTAAGAAAATTAGAAAAGAAAAGTAAAACAAAAAAAAGTAATTGCTTAAATTTCCCAAAAACTGATCCTTGAAAGAAATAAGACTCCAAATTTGTTAATTCTCCACTGCAGAGGAGTTGACTGGCAGTAAATAACATTGCATTAAAAGGGCAAATACACTTGAAATTACACGATTCAACTTGCAATGGCTAGTATAGCTAATATCAATTATTCAAATACAAATTGACATGAATCAATGCATTTCAGTGGTAAGGCAGGGAACACCATGACATTCTCATAAGCTAACAACAGAGCAGTGCAAATAGACATAAGCTTTGAACATTTAGATTAGATTAGATTCCCTACAGTATGGGAACAGGCCCTTCAGCACACAGGCATGGGGAGAACATGCAAACTCCACACAGACAGTCACCCGAGGCAGAAATTGAACCCAGGTCCCTGATGCTGTCAGGCAGCAGTGCTAACCACTGAGCCACCGTGCCACCCCAAACATCTGCATTTAACTGTAAATACACATGTGTCCTTGAGAGTAAATAATGCTGAGTGCCATTAGCTGCACAGTCATTTTGAGAGTAAAATCTAGCATAGTATGACTGTTGCAGAAAATCAGAGTAACACTTGAGAGATCTTATGAATCTAACATATTTGGAAGGCTTTATCATGTACATATTTATATCCGGGTCTAAGCCAGTTGTCATAGTAGCTTACACATAAACTGAGGAGACTTGCTTGCTTATGACTTAGTAGCCAAAAATGTTATTATCTTTTGTCCAATTTTATTTCATCTCCAGAAAACTATGGATAATGTCAGGGTCTAGCTCATTTGGTCCAAAAAAACTGCCAAGTGACCATTCTTCATATGACAACTTGCCCTGTGAACAGTATCTGAGTGATAGCATATCTGTCTCAGAATCAGATGATTGTAGATTTGAGTTGCACTCTAGAAATGTGAGCTCAATATCTAAACTGAAACTCCAGTGCTCTCCACAGGTGCTACCAGACCTGCTGAATGTTTAATCAAATGCTATTAGAGGTCACTAAAAAGTGAGAAATGACCACAATTCTGGCTCATTTTTCTCTGTCTCTAAATTAACACACTGAAAACAATAATAGCACTTTGAAACGTAACTTTGTCTGAGACCTTAACACAGGTCATTGATGGAACTTACCAAATCCAATTAGATCATCAGCACAGTGGTGCATTTGCAAAATGTCTCATTTGGAGAGTTTGATAGCTTAATTTATAAATGCATATGAAAGATGAAATTATGATTTAAACTGAAAAAGCAGTGATAGTACATATACAGTGTTAATGCATGCAGGGAATGATAATACAAAGTGTTTGAGCATACTTAAGCAATGATAGTACACACAGTGCAATAAAAATACACAATACACTAAAATGATAGTACATTCAGACAATGATAATGTTCATACAGCGATAAGATTACTTCCTTTCAGATATTCCAGTGGCCAACCAACTAAGTTAGAGAAGGCACAAGGCCTTTCCAATTAGCAACAGAGTTGTCAAACAGTTGCTAATGGTGTTATAAAGGGTTCCAGCCTTATGAAAAGCAAAGTACTGTAGATATTGAAAATCTGAAATATAAATGGATAATACTGGAGAAGCTCAGAAATGTTATAACTCGACCTGCATCTACCGCTTCTTCTAATAATTTATTTTACATATGAACCACCCTCTGTTTGAAAAAGTTGCCCCTCAGTCTCTTTTAAATCATTCTCCTCTCACCTTAAAATAACACCCTCCAATTTTGAACTCCCCAACCTTAGGGAAAAAACCTTTGCTATTCACCTTATATTTGCCCCTCATGATTTTAAAAATCTCGATAAGGTCACCCCTCAATGTCTTATGCGCCAGTAAACAAAGTCCCAGCTTATTCAGCCTCTCTTCAGGGGTGGGAAAATTTAACCCATAGTGACCTTACACACACATGTGGTAACACTGCAAACAGTGATAATACACACACACAACAAATGCAAGTCAATAAAATATATGCATCATCCATGGTATAACACAGACATACATGTGCAGTTATGATAGTGTTATAATGGAGGCCAGAGCACTAGACCCACTGCTCCACAGATCACAACAAAAAATAAGATAACCTTTTCCAATTATGTTGATGACAAATTAAATAAGTTGCCTATCACAGGTTTTCAACAAAATCTATCAACAAACGTCTTAATGAACATTTATTCTACGGTGAACTTTCAATGGCCTCTTTTAAAGAAACCACTCCAGATATTGTCACAAAACTTAACTAAATCCATTTTCCACAGTGGCTCAAAACTTAAGTTTAAGCAGTATTAAATATTAAGTGTGTTCATAACAATACATACACAATTTGATATACATTCTCACCATCGTAATAAACACAATCACCTGAAGAAGGGCTTATGCCCGAAACATCGATTCTCCTTCTCCTTGGATGCTGCCTGACCTGCTGCGCTTTTCCAGCAACACATTTTTAAGCTCTGACAGACAATAGTCATACACAAAAATGCAGTTCGCCTTCAATGTAAACCAAACTTGAAATTGAAGGAATAAATCATTCATTAGGTCAAGGAGCTGGTGCAGAGTTTCTGAGAGGAGTGACATGGGTTTTACTCAATGGAAATACTTAATTTTGCTTTAGATTTGAAGTAAATTCTGTTTTGAAAGAAACAAAAGACATTAAAGACATTAAAAGACATATCTTCAAACTAAAATTGAAAAATGAAACATTTTGGTACTGATTTTAAGATTCCTTTTTAATCTTTGGCAATGATTTGGTTTATAAAACACACATTGCAAAGCAAAAATAACCTCAGTTGTAAAAAGCCACTTGAGCTGGATGTTGCTTCCGACACAAAGAATGTAAAACTAAAAAGTACTTACAATTTGATGCAGTGCTGATGTGTTAATAACAGGTTTTCACATTCATTCCTTTTCAGACACTTTAATTTGAAGGCTGCTTATTGGTTTCATATGATGTAACTCTAAGTCCATATAATGTGTACTGCTCAATCTCATTCTTTTCTAGAATCACAAATGTGTAATGCAATTAATCTTCCTTTCTTCCCAACAACTGAGACATCTTCTCAACCCAACTTGGTATTTTTAACCATTACTTCTTGACTTGATTTGGTTCCCCTATTAATCACAATAATGTCTACCCTAGTTGTCCATCTTAGCTTCTCCAGCATAAAGATACATTCCTGTTTTTAAAAAATCCAAACTACATAATCTGCTAATTGCTCAATACAATATCAATATTTAAAAAATTAGCGAAAAAACTAATAATATCTACATTAATAAGAATGATTCAACAGGCTGCATTTTATGGTTTCCTCAGGAAAAACGGTGAAGGCGCATGGGAAAAAGTGGGAGAGTACACTCTGGACCAGAACGCCTTTATCGAGTTTTCATTCTGCATTTTACTAACAACTGGACAGCTCCAAGGAAGCATTGCTGCCAGAATGTGAAGGGACTACAATTTGTCTCACTGAGCAGGTGTTTGTGTGCAATTATTGCAATTGATTTATCAAGTGGCAGACAGTGATTGCAAGCAGATAGAGCCTAGACTTGGTAAAGTTGGTGGTACCAAGGCAAGGCCTCAGTGTCACTCCCACTTTTGGACTTCAACCACAGTGAGGTTGTTGAGCTGGAACAGAAGAGAGGAGAGCAAAGATCATTGTGGCTCTAAGGTGATAGACCTCTAAGGGTGGGAAATCAGACTGTTGATGGGCTCTCAGCTGTGTTAGTAGCTGTGGAGTAATGGGTTAACAGCCTAAGTCTAAGAGATCATGATGTAATATAATGTAAGATCACATCGCTGGAGAGGAAATTTGGTGAGAGATTTGTTGGAGGAGATGCTCGTAAAACTCTTACTGTATAAATATGAAATGTGTAAATGTAGGTTTCTGCTGAAATGAATGCTGCCTGCAGTATAGTCGTTTGGTAGACAATTAGGCTACTAGCTCAAAAAGGTGAAACATCACTGTCGGAATTGGAGTGAAGGGCAGTGAAGATGAATGCAAAAGAAACAAGTATTGAAGAAAAGGCAACAAAGGTAGCAAACCACAGAAGTACTATGATGGCCAATCAACATGAAAGAAAGAAAAAATTCTGAATTCACCAGGAAACAGCCGATATGAAGGGGGGAGCAGAAATAGAAAACTAACAACATAGCAGCACAGTTTCCAGTAGGCATCATTCCAGGGCTCCTTATGGACATAGAATATTCATTACTGCTGTATATGAGTCTGAAAGGGTTAGAACTAGAATTAGAATTAGAATCCTTACAGTATAGAAACAGGCCCTTTGCCCCAACAAGTCCACACTGACCCTCCAAAGAGTAACCCACCCTGACCCTATATTTACCCCTGACTAATGCATCTAACCTGAACACTATGGACAATTTAGCATGGCCAATTCACCTAACCTGGTTAGTACTTGATTGAGTTTAGTAAACACCACCCACTGTGATGATGCCACAAGGAGTTTGTCAGAGTAAAGAAGGAACTTGTAGGGTACATACCTGGAATTAGTGTATTACAAATAGTACTAGTGTAGGCCATATTCAGGTAAACTGTGAATAGTTGCAGAAATACAATAAACTTAACCATTCTAACTCAACAAGATGCTTCCAGAAAGATGGCCTTATCCATGCTCGACCACTTGGGTCTTAAAAGGACCCACACACAACTACCACTTCCAGAGGTGTTCCTAGACACTGCATTTGCCAGGTCTTGAGCCTCAGTGTGATACAATCTAGCCAACAGTACTTCATGGATCCCAGTTTTGAATTGTTTGGTTTTTGAAATCAAACCCGTTTAGCAAAGTAGTAATGCCACACAGCATAGTGGAGCATATCCTCAAAATGAAACTGATATTCTATCTTCATAAGTACACGACTACCTTGCACTTGACTGCATTTGATAAGAAACACAAAGTACGGACAAGAGAAACTTCAAGCAGCAGCAGATAACTTATGGTGAATGCCATCTGAAGAGGCTAAAACAAAATTTGTTGTTTATATTAACAGTAGAAACATGTGCATCATCAATAAAAAAAAAGACTGACCAGCATAAGAGAAAAAAAAGGAAGGGATTAGAGAATATCAAAACAGAAAGTTACTTCATGTCAGAAGATATCATGAAGTTGGATGGCCAATGTACATTCTCAGCGACCCTACACTAAAGTTGTACAGGTAGAAGATTCTTTATCCAAAATGCTCGGGACCAGCTGTTTTTCAGAATTCGGAATTTTTCAGTTTTCAGAATAGTGACAGTTTAATGGTGAAATTTTAAAAATCTTACAAGAGGAGCAGACTTCTAAGTAAGAACGTGCTTGGCCACACTCCCACCTTGCATCTGAGTGACACGCATTGAGTGGGTGTCGACTAGGGGGCATTCACAGAGAAATCCCAGGCCTGTCGGTGCTTGGCCACGCCCTCACATGTCGCATCTGAGTGACATGCATTGAGTGGGTGTCGACTTGGGTTAACTGTTTGCACGCCAGACAACCTTGTTAATGAGAAAAAAACTTTGGGATTTCGGAGCTTTTCGGGTTTTTGGATGTTCGGATAACGGATCTTCTACCTGTACTTTGATTTATAGATGATTTATTAGTCTTTTAATGAAAGAGATGAAACACCCAGAATTGTAATTCAACAAGAGAATACAATCAAAGACATCACAGAATATGAAAAATGTCAAACAGGAGCCCAGCTGTCAGTTCAGTGGACAGTGATTATTCTTTCAAGGTGGAATGATAGCCGTCAGTCAGATTTACACCATCAACTGTTAGGAACAGGAAGAACTTTGAGTATCATCAACATTTCCATCAAGGTCATAGAGTCATAGAGATGAACAGCATGGAAACAGACCCTTCGGTCCAACCTGTCCATGCCGACCAGATATCCCAACTCAATCTAGTCCTGCCTGCCAGCACCCGGCCCATATCCCTCCAAACCCTTCCTATTCATACACCCACCCAAATGCCTCTTAAACGTCTCAATTGTACTAGCCTCCACCACTTCCTCTGGCAGCTCATTCCATATACGTACCACCCTCTGTGTGAAAATGTTGCCCCGTAGGTCTCTTTTATATCTTTCACCTCTCACCCTAAACCTATGCCCTCTAGTTCTGGACTCCCCCACCCCAGGGAAAAGACTTGGCCTATTTATCCTATCCATGCCCCTCATAATTTTGCAAACCTCTATCAGCCTCTGACGCTCCAGGGAAAACAGCCCCAGCCTGTTCAGCCTCTCCCTATAGCTCCCTATAGGTGTAGAGGACAGCAAAGAGAGTTACCTCAGATTACAACAGGATCTGGACCAGATGGGCCAATGGGCTGAGAAGTGGCAGTTGGAGTTTAATTCAGATAAATGCGAGGTGCTGCATTTTGGGAAAGTAAATCTTAGCAGGACTTATACACTTAATGGTAAGGTCCTAGGGACTGTTGCTGAACAAAGAGACCTGGGAGTGCAGGTTCATAGCTCCTTGAAAGTGGAGTCGGAGGTAGATAGGATAGTGAAGAAGGCGTTTGGTATGCTTTCCTTTATCGGTCCGAGTATTGAGTACAGGAGTTGGGAGGTCATGTTGCGGCTGTACAGGACATTGGTTAGGCCACTTTTGGAATATTGTGAAGTCCAGAACTAGAGGTTTAGGGTGCGAGGGGAAAGATATAAAAGAGACCTAAGAGGCAACTTTTTCACGCAGAGGGTGGTACGTGTATGAAATGAGCTGCCAGAGGATGTGGTGGAGGCTGGTACAATTGCAACATTTAAGAGGCATTTGGATGGGTACATGAATAGGAAGGGTTTGGAGGAATATGGGCCGGGTGTTGGCAGGTGGGACTAGTTTGGGTTGGGATATCTGGTCGGCACGGACAGGTTGGACCGAAGGGTCTCTTTCCATGCTGTAAGTCTCTATGACTCTATGACTGTACAAGAAGGACGGATCTCCCTGGGTCCCACCCCACTCCCCCACCCACCTTACTAGTTTAAATCCTCCCGAGCAGTTCTAGCAAATTTAAGTGCAATCCGTCCTTCTTGTACAGGTCATGTCTATCCCAAAAGAGATTCCAAAGATCCAAAAATGTGAATCTTTCTCCCATACACCAGCTCCTCAGCTCTATCCTCCTATTCCTGCCCTCACTAGCTTGTAGCACCGGGAGTAATCCATATATTACTACTCTCGAGGACCTCCTTTTTAAATTCCTGCCTAACTCTATGGAATTTTTCTTCAGAATCTCAACCTTTTCCCTTCCTATGTCATTGTTCTAATGTGGATAATGACTTCTTGCTGGCCCCTCTCCCCCGTGAGAACATTCTGCACCCTCTCTGAGACATCCTTGATCCTGGCACCAGGGAAGCAACACACCATTCTGATTTTTCACTATTGGAGAAAGTTAAGAATTTACTTTAAAGGAAAATATTTCTCATTGTACTGTTGACTACTCAGGGTGAATTGAAATAAACTGTTTACACTGTATCACAGTGGACACAGTGATAAATTAATTAAAATTAATCTATTTAATTAATGATATTTCTGACATACTTGTGTCTGATAGTGGAGCTCAGTTCATGAATGAGTTATTTAAAGAATCTATCAGAAAAAAAAATTCATTCATGTAACAAGCTTACCTCATAAAGTAGAAAGAGAACTTCAAACTATAAAAGAACTTATGCAAACTAGATGAGGACTGTAGGGAGGCATTTCTACACTATGGGGCTGCCCAAAATCTTTTCTCAAACATATCCCCTGAACCCTTCTGATCATTTCCTTGACTTCCCAGTTAAGATGCAAGAATCGCATTAGATAGAACAATTCTAAGGCTCTAAAATTCCTGGATTTTATAAGATTATAAGAAATAGGAGCAGGAATAGGCTGTTTGAACCATCAAGTCTGCTCCACCATTCAATACGATTAGGGCTGATTGATTATGGCCTTAAACCCACCTTCCAGTCCGCTCCCAATTATCATTATCTCCTTTGTTGATCAAAGATCTGTCTAACTCTTGGATTTGTCTTAATTTGAAGACCCTTTATTTTCAAATTTTGTTCTCTAGTTCAAGAGTCATTCATGAGAAGAGGCATGCTCTCAGCATCTCCCCTGTCAAGGCTCCTCTGTACACTTTATGTTTCAAGAAGATTATCACTTTAAACTCCAATGAGTATAGGTTCAACTTATCTTCATAAGACAAGATGTGGAAGAGCTAGTGTTGGACTGGGGTGGACAAAGTTAAAAATCACACAACACCACGTTATAATCCAACGGCTTTATTTGGAAGTACAAGCTTTTGGAGCTCCCTCATCAGGTGGCTAGTGGAGTAGGATCATAGGACACAGAATTTATAGCAAAATATCATAGTGTCATACAACTGATGCGATATATTAAACAAACTATAACAGCAATCGAGGTTTGAACAAACTGGAACAACAATCCAAGTTAACCTGTTGGACTATAACCCGGTGTAGTGTGATTTTTAACTTCATTAGACAACACTTTTTCCCAGGAATCACTCTAGTGAACCTTTTCTGCACTGCTTCCAGCACAAGTGTATCTCTCCTTAAGTAAAGTGACCAAAAAGTGACAAAAGTCATATAGAGTACACCTGCTGCTGTCCATCCAATGCCCTGCACAGCTGTAGGATAACTAGGCTTTTCCACTCCAATCCGTCTTTTAAATGAAGACCAACAATCTATGCCCATCTAACTATTTTCTGTTCCTGCATGTTAACTTCTAGCAATTCATATACAAGAACGCCAGATCACTTTGTACCATAGTTCGTCCCCATTTCATGGAATCATAGAATCCTTACAGTGTGAAAGCAGGCTATTCATCCAAGATCAGGGTGTGGTTTGGATCAAAAGTAAGCAATGGAGGGGAAAAAACTGTCAGAATTGCCATAAAATTATCCAGGTTAAATTGGAATACAGAAGACATCCTAACAGAATTTAAAATGCCTAAACAGAACTCAGACCTGTTTGTTTTTTCAAATTTGGGTGTTTCCAATGCAGACAAACAAGTCTTAAGATTTGCTTAGCAATTGGGAATGAAAGTTACACAGACTTAGCATATCAGGATGAACAAACAAATAGCTAAAAGATTCTCAAAAACTATGGACCATATTAGAAGATCAATTCAGTGTCAGATTCAACTTCTGTATTCCTTGGCTAGAATTCATGTCACTTAAACAGAAGCCTACAAAATCCATAAACAACTTTGTGACCACATACAGAAAGAAGGATCTGATAAATATAACCATTAAGGTTGTGATGTATTCCACCCCATTGAAGGCTTCATTGAAACTTTGATGGAAAAACAAAAAAACATTGTATTCAAACATCTATTGAAGGTTGCAATTATGAAACCATCTTTTCAAATTGGTAAAGCTTACAAGTTCCCAATACAAACTCAGCAATTGACACAACCACTAGAACACTGCAACATAGTGAGACATGTAGAAGATGTGGCTTTCTGCATGCGCTAAGGAAATGCTCAATTTTCAATCAATTTTGTAAGGCATGTGTCAGAGTAGAACATTGGTAGAGGGAATGCACTAAGGACATGACTGACTTAGCTACAAAGACCCATGCACCAACTCAAACAGACGATGAGCTACAATAAGGTGATCTGGCATTCGATAAGTGATATTTACGTGAGGTAATTGACAAAACCATAAACTGACAATGTATATGATGAGGCAAATGTTTTGCACTATCAGCCTTGTGGAATCACACCATTCAAAGTGTTTTCAAAAATTCAAATTATTTATCAGTAGAAAACTGGTGACCATTCGTTATTGTCTCAGACTGGCACAGGGACAAGAGCCAATATACCAACATTGAGAATTCTGAAAACACATGAACCCTCAGCAATGGGAAGCCTTGATGAAAAACACAAATGCAAAATTTTCGGCAAGTAGCATGTTCACCAATTTCACGTTCAGGATCAATCACGCTGGAATGCTTGCAGAGTCAAGCATGGATGCTGTTGCTTTTCTACATTGTAGACCATTTGAACCACCAATTGTAGACTTTGCAGTATGTCATGACCTCAGACTGGTCATAATCCACTGAATCACTCTCCATCAGTGACACAAAGAAGCTGGAACAGATTATTCAAGAAACGTTTTCAAAACTGGATATGAGAAAAGCACAGAAACTTTCACTTTCTTTTCTGAATACATTTTGAATTGATTATTCAGAATAAAACACAAATTAACAGTGCAAATAGAGGTCAATGGATTTGAACTCATAGCCATTAAAGAAATATGGTTACCAGAGGATCTAAGCTGGGAGCTGAATATCAAGGGCTATGTGACTTTATGAAAGAACAGATAGAAAGGATACAGTGGTAGAGTAACTTTGTTAGTACAACATGGAATAAGTATGATAGCAAGAAATAGACTTGGATAAAAAATGTAAAATCTATAGGAGTAGAAGTAAGAATTAACAAGGGGACAATAACATTGTTGGGATAATCCACTGCCTGCCTAGTAGTAGCTGTACTCTAGGACACAGAATAAATCAGGAGGTAATGGGAACATGTAAAAGAGGTAATACATTAATTATGATTGAATTAATCTTCATGTAGATTGGCAAAATCAAATTGGCACAGGTAACCACAACCAGAGGGTATATTCAGAACGGTTTCCTCGAAGAAAGTGTGGATCCTACCAGGAATCAAGCTATTTTGGATCTGGTGATGTAATATAAGGCACATTTAATAAATGATGTCAGAGTAAAAGATCCCAAAGAAACTGGAACCATAACATTGTTAGCATTCCATTTGAGAGTGAGAAACATGGGTTAGAAGTAACTGTACCGAACTTAAGTAAGTGTAATTAAAAGGCTTCATGATGGCTCAGAGATTCCATCCTCAGAATCCAATCCACTGAAATGTCACGACAACAATTTACTGTGGTCAATGAGCTATTATATATCATAAACGCAAAAGTCTGTGATCACAGATGCAGCAACACATACCAACATTCTGAACATGTCCAACAATCTCCAATAAAGATCACCGTAATTAAAATCGAATGGATAAGCAAGCCACTAACGTGTTTTAGAAACTTGTAATCATAGTGCTCTGTGTTAATGTACATTCTGACACATTGCTATATTTTTCTACTTTCATATAAACAGTTTGATTCTTTAAGCATTTTAAGTAGAAAACAGTTGTTGTGATCTGATGGACATTCACCTTTAAAAGTACGCATCTTAACCACTGCCAGTCATTATGCACCTGGACAGGATGTGATCTACTAGCCTCATGACTTCAGGTCAGTGTATAAACAGCAGTGATGGAAGTCAGATGTAACATACTGAGTTTCCTAGTGAACTCTACCTGCATATAGTGTCATATTCAATTGCATCACCCACACTATTATTTCAGCAATCTTTGATTAGTAACTTTACACCAAATAGAAGAAGAATGTAACAACTGGCAGATAATTCACACTGCTTAAATTCAGGGGTTTCTGCCTGGTACAGTGGTTAACATCTGGAGCTCCTGGTTTGCATTGTTTTCAAACACTGGGGTTTCTGGATTGCAGAGTGGTTAGCCTTTAAGTTGGAAAATCCCACCTGAGTGAGGTGTCCCGTCTGAAATGGCTGAACTATTTGCAGCATGCAAGACTGGACCAAATGCAGATATGATTGAACCTGCATGGTCTCTGAATTAAGATTGACAGGTAACTGTCCTTGCTGCATCTCCATGCCAATGATAGCCCAACCAATCAGCATCCTCTTCTCATACTATATAAATTGTTGTTCCTTTGCAAAGCCTGTTTCTTACAGTTAATCCTGATGAGTGTTGGATGAAAAACTTCGACCTATTGATTCCCTTTTATCAATGTTTTGATACTGTACTACCAAGCAATGTTTTTGATCTAGGATGTTTTAAAGTCTTTTTTTTCCACTTTTTAAAATGTTGATCATTATTCTTGTTCTTGTTGTAATGCGGGGAACAAGTACACACAAGGCTCCATAGCAAAAGTTAATGACAAGATCATTTATGATATTGGTTGATAGATAAATTCTGTCCAGAACAGATGGGAGCGTGTCCTTGTTCTTCTTTGAAATAGTACTGTAAGATACACCTGGTGTGTCCACCTAGATCTTTGTGGTCAAGTCTTTGCAGTGGAATTTGAGTCTACAACTTTGACTCAAGATTGTGAGAATCTAATCAATGAAGTAATGTTCAGTTCAGTTTAAATCGAAAAGTTTGAAGAATAAAATCAATGAAGACCCAATAAAATATTCACTTTGTACAACGTCATCAAGGATAAATAAACCCCAATCACTACCTTAAAAAAAATCACTCCCTCCACACAATGGCTGCGGTGTGTACCATCTACAAGAAAAATTGCAACACTTCATCAAGGTTTCCTTGACAGCACTTTAACCACACTGAATAACAAGGGCAGCAAATGCATGGCAGCATGACTACGTACAAGTTTTTCTCTAAATCACACATTATCCTGAGTTGAGAATACATCGTTGTTCCTTCACAGCTGTTAGCTGAAAATCCTGAAACTGTATGCTTATTGACATTGTTGGAGTTCCTATGTTATTTGGACTGCAGTAATTCAGAGCTCACTTTATCAAGAACTATTAGGAGTGAGAAATAAATGCTGGTCTTGCCAGTGACACCTATAAACCATGAAAGAATAATTTAAAAGTTTTTTTATGATTATTCATATAAACTATTTAATTAATTCATATTATATTATATTAGAAATTGTAAATCCATCAAAAATATACAGGGACTACCTTGTAGCAATATTGTTCTGTACCTGTTTAGAACAATTCATTCAGAAAGTTACATGTTATGTATATTTAATGTTTTAAAACATTAAAGTTACATCCTATATGTTTACTGTATTAAAAATGTATTGAAGTAAAAATTGTCAATATTTGCACCACTCAGTTTCAGTAGAAGACTGGGCAGCATTGAACCTGAAGCTTCTCCAAACTGTGAACCTACTGTAATGTGAGAGGGAAGGGAGGGTCAAGGGAAAAATTAACTAATGTGTCCAACAGTGCCTGCACTATGTCTCTGGGTGTAACATAGATGAGTGAAGCTTTCAGTCTAGAATCATACAGACATTAAATTGTAACCTTTAACCCATCTCCTCCAACATTTCCTCACTTTTTTCTACATATATTTCTCAAAACATGCATTTTGTGTGTCCATGTGGCTATTTCATGTATGGAGAACATACATATTTTTGTACATTCCGATTATGTAATGATTGTGGAAGTAGCTTATTGATATATTCTTACAATCTTTAATTTTCTATACACGTTCTTATCACATTATCCTTTCATCCTTTGGATAAACAGTAAACTAAAGTCCTGAGTGCTCTCACATTAAATTCAAAAGATTCTATGGAGCTATTCAAAGAAAAGCAGAGAGCTATGCCCAGCCTTGAAATTAATATTTATTCTTCAACCAAATTACTAAAATAAATCAGCTGGTCACTTATCACTTTATCATTTGTGAGACCTTGCTGTATGCCTTAATGAAGTTGTTATTTTAGAGTGGTCACCACGCCTCAAAAGTACTTCCATGTTTTTTAAGTCGTTTGGGATAACCTGAAGTCCCAAAGGTGCTACCTAAATGCAGATCCTTGCTTTTTTAAAATTGCTACTGCATGTAACTGAGTTGCATATTAAGAGATGGCCCCAAATAACTTGTCTTTGATGTCCCTTCCCTTTAGCTTAGAAAGTTTACCTTTCCCAGCCAAAATATCACCTGAGATGGAAAGGTCACCATGTGTTAATGAGCACCAACTGGAAATGGAGAAGGGAAAAATAATTTACACTCCCCTGAAGTCAGCATCAGTAAACAGCAGAAACTCAGTTGTGCATCTGTTATATAAAAATAATAAGTGTACTGGCTGCAATTTACCAGGTCAGTTGGTGCTGAAAGATTTAACATCATCCCAGAATAACTGGACCAGTTTATTAAATGATTTGTCCCAGTGTCAAGATTAAAGGGATTATGTGCAATGCCTAAATCCTTAATTTCTATTCATTTTAAAGCAAGTGTTTTGAAATTCTAGCATCCTTATTTAGCTCAGTCAGTTCCTTATTCACAAGTCTTAAAAAATCAACTTCTCCAAAAAATGTTCACAACAGTGATTACAAATGACAAAGTACCTAAAAGAATCCGAGTTCTCAGCAGAATCTGAACAAACATCTGTATAACTTACTTTGCAGGCTTAGCGCTGTGAGGATCTCACTTTCGGTGGTTCAGTAAATGTGGAATCAAATTGAGCAGTACATGAGAAAGGTAAAATAACCTGAAAATTTGCTGCTTTTACAAAAACCTTGCGTACTTTGATATGTAGATCATTCTCAATTCATTTTTCTCAGACAACCATCATGTAAACTTGAGATTGTTTAGAATCTCATTAGTAATTGATATTTAAACAAGGGAACAATGTGCTGTCCACAGTGATTGTTGCTACTGTTAGCGTCATATTATGTTCTGGTTGTTACTCACCTAATTAAAAGAAATCTCAGTGGAACTCATTGCTATCCAAATATACCTGTACCTACAGCGATTTAACATGACTGATTTCCCTTAACTAATTTGCACTTTAGTTTTCTGGTTTAGAGCCTCTCACCAGGCCCCTAACAAAAGGCCTTGGTTGTTTCAGTTCATGCTAAGACATCCTTTATCCTGAGCTCTAAAAACTGGAGCCATGAGGAGACTTTTTTTGTGTGTCTTGTGAAACTGTCAAAGCCAATAAATGTTTTTCTTTATTTTTCATCATTAGACTCTCTAAGGAATGTCTTTCCTTTGTCAACCATCATTCCCAGAGCTTGCTTGGCTGGGCTTTTATTGTCAAAAGCTGAATTCTGAAGTGTGAACAATAATGCAAAGCAATACACTACTTTTTCCAGAGTGTAGCAGTTTGGAATGTGGTGCTTCCCTGAAGACAGTTCTGCTAAAAGAGCACTTGTGTATAACACTCGTCTTTTAGGAAGGATGCTCAAGTTAAAGCATTGTGAACCACCATAAATAGATGCACTCGCAAGAAAATAGCTTCTTCATTTTTAATTAGGGAAGTAACTCTAGAAAGACAGAATGTCACTTGCTGACGAGCTTCATTGTTGCATTTGTGCGCGCCTCCACAATGTGAGGTAATTGGAGTTGTACCTTTTATAAAGCTGCTAGTTTCATGTAGGAAGTGCTAACAAGACCTTTGTGTGCCATGTTTTCCTTCTTCCTTTCTGAGGAAGTTACAGACCTTGAGTACTGGGAATGGTTGAGCCAGGAACTGGAGAGGGAAACCGCAGTAATGAACCACTTGAGTTGGCAGTTAGAAAGATCTAGCCTAATTTTTCAGACCTGAGAACACCAGGCATGACAAAGGCTCCTGTTTAAGCTTATAATAAAAGAGATTCACTGTCTATGTGGGCTTTTTTTTTTGCAAGAAGGCACTCAATGGAAGTGGAATAAGGGCAAAGTTTTCAGACAATAAAAACAACTAACTTTACACACAATATTGATAGTCATTCTCTGCAGTGACTAAAATCAATCAGTAAATTTTAGTTAATCTGTGATATTGAAAGATGATTCATCTACACTAACGCAACTGTAAACTTTACCACAAACCACCTCGGCTGATTTCAGTCATCTACCACATTAAGAAAATAATTCCTAAAAAATACAAATGCATGCATTTTATAAGGTTCTATAACCAGAATGCTTTAAATACAGTACATTACCCTTTGCTTCAACCATATTTGCAGAAAAAAAGGTTAAGAATGTGAACAGCATTTTGCACTGTCATAAGTTTTATTTTGTATTTTAAGGATTTCTTTGTGTACTTTGTGATAATGCTTACATGGCTTTCAAACATGATTTCTTTTTTCGTCTCTGATAAAAGAAAACATGTCAGAAAAATTGAATTGCTTTATTGAATGAGACAAAGTAATGACTTCTATTCTGTTGAGTAAACAGTCAGAAAAAAGTAATACATAAAGCAGAGTCTTGAGATTTCTGTTGCTCAACATGCTCTGTCTTTTAAAAAGTGCAAGGGCTGTGCCAAGGACGAAAACTGGTCTGTCCACAATGCAGATGAGGACAGTGAACAAACACTTCTGGCTTTTATTCAGAATAAACCAGCACATATTCAGTGCAGTACATCAACAAAAATATCTCCAATTTTCATGACTTTTATAGCTGAACAACTGATACTTTAAACAATGTGATACAGCAATGCTATTATGGAGCCAACATCATTGACAAAAGTACAAAGCTTCCAAGAAAAAAGTTACTCCAATTTCCGTCATGCTTTTGTCTGCCTGTTACCCTATCTGAATGGCCCAGTTAGGTATTGTTTCAAAAAAAAGTCTATGTGCACATTTATTCCCCCACTAATTCATACTCTGCATTGTGAGCTTTTGCTATTCAGGAACTGATTTGACAACAGTGCCTAGAATGGCCTGGTGATTAGACTCTCAGCATGCATAGGGATTGTGGGTTTGAACCCAAGGATATCCCTGCATTCACTACATGGCTCAGCTTCCTCCCAGCACCCCTGGTTCCTCATATTTTATGCATCTTTTTCTGCAGGTATGGAATTCCTTCTTACCAGGGAACTGGCTCCTTGTAATTATCCTGCACAGTGGTGCACAGAAAAATCCTCTGAGTTTAAGGGCCGTGCCTCTGAAGAGTTCTGAGACCAGGGTTTTATCATAAAAGACCATGTTATTATAGCAAAGACTTTTTTTTGTTCTGTTGCAGTTATAGAGACAAGTACAATGGTGTCAAATTTTATTATGCTTAGAGGATTAAAACAGAACAAAGCTGAACACCACCAACTGCAAATTTTATATATAATTTTTTTAGAACTTGTGGAACCTTCCTAGTTTAGTATTTTAAAAATAGAAGCATTGTCAGTCCAAATGTTTTGCACACTGCTGTACCACCAGTGGTAATAATTCACAGGCTGCTGGACAACTGATTGAGAAAGAACAGTCCTTGGATCATTAGATAATATATTCTTAGGTGATTTGATTGGAAATGGATAAGGGCCCACTAGATTTTGAATGTGCTTACTTCTGCATCTACAAATCTATCTTTATCGTGGTTCAGAAAAGGTTAACATGTTGGGGTGGGTTAGTGGGAGTAATCCAAAGTTGTCAATTTGACTTTCTGCTTATTATTACTGGAAATAATTTACATTTATTTCCTACAATTTTATGTCATTTTATGACAGTCTGCTGCATAATAAAATTGTAAACCTTTAATGTACAACCAGTTCTGTACAATTTATTTGTCAATGCAACTATGCCTGATATGTCATATGGAAAGGCAAATTTTCCTCATAAATATGTACAAGGCATTAATGTTTTTTCTGTATTTTTTTCTAGCAGGTCGGCTTGAAGAAATGATTATATGACTTCAAAACTCTCCTTAAGAATTAAACTTAAATGAAAAAAATACTAGCACTTATATAATTTAAAAAGCAGCCTATCTCCTCTCAATAACTTATGAGCAAGATTTTGGATATTTGTTTAATTAAACAGGTTTTTACTTCTCATCTTCCTATAATTCTTTTAAGGGATGAAGAGTATGACAGGGAATTCTGTTCACAATTGTAAAGCAGGGTGACAGCCTCCATTATGTATATTCAAGAGACAAAGGATTGAAGAGAGAGAAGAGAAAAACAAATGAAGTATTTTGCTTTAAAAAAAAGCACACAGGCAAAACCTGTCTTTTTTCAATTTCCCAGACAAATGAGCTTCCCCGGCCTCACAGTGACAGTGGGGTCTGGAAATTAACTGAAATCCCTCTTCTCAAGAGCTTGAGTTATCTCCTCTTTGCCTGCAGGTTTGACTTAGAATGGAGCTCATTTATTTACTGTTTTAATTAATACTCCTTTTCACTGTGGGACAGAGGAAGGGAAGTGAACTGACTTGATAAACAGGTGTAGTTGTTATGTGCTAAGTTTGGGACAATTCAAGGCTTGCAGTGAATTAATCAAGCTTGGCTGAGCACAAACCTCATCGTCGCAAAGGTGGATCAGCACGGCAGGATGCCCAGTAGGTGAGTATTAGTTTAACCAATGGTTTGTGATGGGGAAATCTTAAAAGAACACTCATCAGTGTGACTGTTTCACAAACCACATAAGCAACTGATCGCTAACCAGCACCTTGCCATTTTATGTCATAGTTCTATGAGTATCACATTGGTAACAATAAACGGTGTTTGAAATGTTTATTGAATTGAATTGCATGAATCGTCCCATAGTAATTGTCCCACAGCTTCTGCTGCCAGTGACTCAGTTGGTACATGCACTGTGTTACTATCAACCATATGACATAAAGGAGCTTTCAATTGACCATAGAACAAAATAGGATGAAAGAATGGGATGAGAGAGGTGTTGGGTAGCAGGGAAGTGGAAAAGAATGGGAAGAAGAGGGACTAGGAAGAGATAAAGGGAAATGAGGTAAGGAAGACAGGAAGACAAGGAGAGAAATGGGAATGGAAGGGAAAGAAGAGAAACAGAAGGGATTTAGAGGATGAAAGAAGGTGTGGGGAGGGAGTGGAACAGGGAAAGGGGAAGTAGAAGATGATGGGAGTGGAATACATAGGGAAGGGAAGCATATGTGATGGGTATGGGAGGGAGAAGGGAAAAGAGAACAATCTTCACTCAATGAATGCTGACTGATTTTCAAAAACAGTTCCACATAGTTTCTTCAATAGACCTTACCAATATTTTTACTGATACCAAATACCTCACATTCTCTTTTCATCTGGAGGTAATGGCATTGTGCAAGAATTCTCCTGATCATCTAATTCAGCATTGATGGAAATCAGGAAATGACTTTAGCCTGGCAGAATTTAACTAAGAAGGCAATATTAATGTGTGAGACTCAGTAGGAGTTACAGCCACATTGTTCAGCCCCAGGTTGGTACTATCACAATTAAGTCTATATTATCAGCATTCAACTCAAAGCATTTTCTTTTAGGAGCCATTAGTTAGCTACAACTCAATGGACACGAGGGAATAAATCTCAGTTTTTCCTCGTGTTTGTGATTAACACTGAGACTTTTTGTTTACCCATTGAACTAATGAAGACATGGAAATTAATATTTCAGTTGTTTTTTGAGTTGACAATGTGTTTAAGCTCAAGTTGAGAGTACTTTAAGATAATATTGTACATTGCAAGTCATTTATAATATTAAAGTTAATCATTCTTGGGAGGGAATTTTTCTAGGTAAAGTGGGGCATGTTTATAATTTTCAAAGTTTGAGAGAAGATTTGTAGCTTGGGTGCTCGTTGTTGTGGTTCTGTTCGCCGAGCTGGGAATTTGTGTTGCAGACGTTTCGTCCCCTGTCTAGGTGACATCCTCAGAAACACTACAAATGGTGGAGGAAAGATCACAGAAGTGCTTCACAGGAGGCTCCCAAGCACTGAGGATGTCACCTAGACAGGGGACGAAACATCTGCAACACAAATTCCCAGCTCGGCGAACAGAACCACAACAGCATGTTTATAATGTTAGGTTGGGATCCCAATATGTCACCTTCCTGGTTTCATCTGTGCACCTTTGCAGGAAGCTGCATATCCTTGTGGAACTGATAGGTAAAAGTCAATATTTTCTGTTTTAACCAGGGATTCGAGACTTAACAGCTAGTGACTATTTCTCCAAGCTATCAGCAACTGACTAGGGTCAGTGAGAGGTGTTTCTTGAGTGATTCAGTGAAACTGAAGAGCTCAACTATGTCCAGGTTAGATGTTGCTGCTCAGATGTCTTCATCTCAGCATTTTCATGAGTTGATAGGTGCCACTTTACTTGCTTTGCACTTCACCCACCATCAACTGCACTTCATTGCTGTCAGTCTTCGCCATAGAATGGCAGCAACTTAAATAGTTTACTTTGCACCTCTACTGAAAAAACATGAGGAGCAGAAACACCAACAGCACCTGCAAGAGCATCATCAGCACGAACTGCCTTCTATTCAATCACATCTCACTTTACAGGAAAGAGCAGAAGGACATGGATTCCCAGCTCCAAAAAGCAATATCTCCAATACAGGGTTTACAAGGAGAAATTCTATTCTCTTGACATGTCTGATGGCTCAAGAAGGCTCAGGCTTTCATGGCAGTCAATTGCTGACATCTGCAGCATCCTGGAACAAAATTTGCTTCTCAGTGGCCCAGATATTGCCAAGGGCTGTCAAATTCTCTATCAGTTCACTATCAGTCCTTGAGAGGATAAGTGTACTTCTTCAGCAAAGAGATAAAGCAGAAGGGTAGCTATAAGGGACATTTGGTGAGGGCAACTGTGAGTCATGGGTGTGTAAGAGTAATAGGGTGATGGCAAGTGTGAGTGTTGGCTACTTATATAGAGATATGAGGTCCCTGGGAAGAGGAGTGCAAACACTTGCAGGGGTGAAGCATATTTTGAGAGAGAATTCTGGAAAAGTCAGAGTGTGGAATTAGAATCTGAAATTTTGACACCACTCACCCTTTCCATCCTTTTAAGACTAGAGATCTTCTTGATGCATTGCCTTCAGGTTGGGTGGATCACACTCTGTTGCTGACCCTCTTGGTCACATCCATCCATACCAGCAAGGTTGCAGAATGCCTTTACATTCTTGGGGAAGGTCATTTCACTGCAGCCTCTCAGATTCTAGATCCTCAAGGAGCATTCTGAGGAACAATCTTGCAAGACATCCTTTCCAAGGTTGTGGTTGCTTCAGTCTCAAAAGTCTATGTAAAGGTGAGCTATTACAACATAACCCAGGTTCCCTTTGACAGATTCAGTGCAACATCTCACCTGCCCTCCATGTCTGGTTGGTAACCCAGGAATGGGATGCAAATGCATGGCTCAGAGTGTTCCACTTGAGATTCCAACTGGCTGATGGCTTGTTTGGCTAGACATTATCCAAATTCTACATATAATTTCCTCAAGTAGTCCATAAAAACAATGGTACAGGTGAAGAACTGAATCATCAACAATACTTTAATGTTTAGGATTTTTCTTTCAAACTTACAAGGTTGATGGTTTGAAACAAAAGCAACATCTGCGGATGCTGGAAATCTGTAATTAAAACTGAAAATGCTGAAAACACTCAGCGAGTCAATGAGTTGATATATAGAGGCAGTACATAATAAAACTTGCAACATGTGTACCTTTTTCCAATTCTGAAGAAAGGCTATTGGCCTAAAGTGTTAACTCTATTCACAGATATTAATTAGCTGATTATTTTTAGCATATTTTGTTGTGTCTGGTGTGAAAGTAGTTTGTCTAGAAATTGCCTGGCGTGAACATGGTGCGGGAATCAATTCCTACTACAGAGCACGTACACCTGTCAACCATTGGGTTGTGGGCCACTGACCTCTTTAACACCAAGGGAGGGAAATTTGGACACAAGCTAGATGGCCTATACAAATACAGTGAATGATGCACCTTGAGTGCAGTATGTGCATACACATATTCCATCTCCAAAAATGGACACTTCTGTTCAATATCCATAAAATGTGGCAGTATTATTGAATATCTGTGTCTTTTTCACAGTACAAATAGCAAACAAATTTGGTCAATTTTAACTCAAATCTCAATGGCTTCTAATACACTGTGGAAATCCTAATGGTTAAATACTGTTTTGTGATCATCTAGAAACCTTATTTGGATAATCAATAATGGTGGTTGATGGTAGTGTCAAAAACCAACATGATGGAGTGGGATGTTGTTCTGAGGGTGAAGCTGGGCACAGAAGGCCATTTACCAAATCTGGGAATCATTGATACTAAATATGAGGAATATGTGTTAACCCCCAGTAATAATCACTCACTCTGATGAACACAATCACTCTCCTGATCCAGTTGTGAGCAGTGGTGGACAAGTAAACATAGCTTACTTTTTTTACAATGCTTCTCAAGATGCACTTTGGAACGTTTCATTACGTTAAAGATGTCACATAAATGTAAGTTGCTGTTTTCAGGGGTGAAGAGGCTTCATGAACATTCACTTCCTCAATAATACAAAGTTCAGTATGCTGAGTGGAGCATCAAGTCTAAAGCCTTTACTGCCATCCTCAGCCAGAAGTGCTGAGTGAATGATCCAGCTCAGCCACCTCCAGAGGTCCAGGCCACTAGCTATCAGTTAGATTTCGGCTAATTCAATTTGCTGCATGTGATACATGTACTGTCATCAGCACAGTAAAATAACAATGGACCTTTAAGAAATCCTAATTGTAATGCCGAAGGCTTGTATCTCAGAATTTTTGTGTATCAAACCAAATTGTTCCAGTACAGCTCCGACATTGACATCTGTACAATAAAGTGCAAAATTGCTCAGGTGTGTCCTGATCACAAAGAACAGAATAAATCCAACTTAAATAATTTCACCTTGAAAGCCTATCTCAATTATTGGCAAAGTATTGTCGCCAGTTTGATAAAGTGGTACATGATAAGTGGCACAATGTTAGTAATCCTACTTTCCTTACACTCTGGCAAGGCTTACCTGTTGAGCTGTACTTATTGTTAGGCTTAAACCTCAACTAAGACAGACTTCAGATTATTAAAGATACCTTGTCAGCATTAGTAGCTATAGGTTGGTCCTACGATGTTTCAGAGTTTACAGACTGCAAATTTATCCCGAAATGCTTGAACAACAATATTTAACCTGAGAGTCATAGAGATGTACAGCATGGAAACAGACCCTTTGGTCCAACCCGTCCACGCCGACCAGATATCCCAACCCAATCTAGTCCCACCTGCCAGCACCCGGCCCATATCCCTCCAAGCCCTTCCTATTCATATACCCACACAGATGCCTCTTAAATGTTGCAATTGTACCAGCCTCCACCACATCCTCTGGCAGCTCATTCCATACAGGTACCACCCTCTGCATGAAAAAGTTGGCCCTTAGGTCTCTTTTATATTTTTCCCCTCTCACCCTAAACCTATGCCCTCTAGTTCTGGACTCCCCAACCCCAGGGAAAAGACTTTGTCTATTTATCCTATCCATGCCCCTCATAATTTTGTAAACCTCTATAAGGTCACCCCTCAGCCTCCGACGCTCCAGGGAAAACAGCCCCAGCCTGTTCAGCCTCTCCCTGTAGCTCAGATCCTCCAACCCTGGCAACATCCTTGTAAATCTTTTCTGAACCCTTTCAGGTTTCGCAACATCTTTTTGAGGGGGACAGCATTTTGTGCCAGTTTCTCTTGGCAGGCCACTGAGCTGCGAGGGAGAGAGTAGAGATGTGAACTATCTATCAGGCTCCTCCCAACCTTGAAAAGCAATGCACTCCCTTGAAAAGCTGAAAGATAAATTGAACTGTTGCTTGCAGAGATGTGTGGAATCATCACCGATTCCATCCTCTCACTCACTGGATGGGGTAAATGTGGATAAGCTATCCTGGGCAGGTCCTACCATCATCCTTGTACCTTAAATCTGACCCGAATACTTGTAGTCTCAGCATTGTCTGCATTAAACGCCTTTACAGGAGTCAACAATGTGGCAGTTCATGGATCCTGAATGTCTGAGGCGTTTTGCAGTCAATGAGTTGATCAACTGAGAGAGATGAGGAATACTTGGTGTGGTTCCTCCTCCCTATGTGTGTCTGCTGGCATCACTCTGTCTCCCTAAGTGGAATTGTCACCCGAAGTGAGGTTGTGGTCCCTTTTAACGCTTGTTTTTCCAATACTGCTGAGTACCAAATGGCTATAGTGATGAAGTGTAAGCCTGGGCACATATCCATTCGCCCGGAGTGTGTTGGACTGGGTGGTTGAACACCTGCTGTGCCCTCAGAAGTGGATATTGAGGAAAGGGCTGGCCGTGCTGGGTACCATTAGAATGTGTGTAAGACCAAGAGAAGGAATTAATTGCATGAAAAGGCTAACAGCTTTTTATGCTAGGAATGAGCTAGGTAAGTTAACACTAGTGATGGGACAGTAGTGCAACACAACCTAATGAAGCTCAATTGGCCAATTGCCCAAGGCGGTCTCAGTGCTCTCACATGAATTATCACCACCTTCTCCAGCCAACACTAATATTCTCTCCTCACATGCAATGAGCAGTCTAAAGTCCCCCAGTGGGCTGCTGATCTTTGCCCTCGCTTGGTCGTCTGGAGGGAAAAGCACTGCCCTTTGTTTGACCGGCCCATTCACCAACACTTCCAAGTCCCTGAATGTGAAACAAACTGACAGCTTCCCTTTCTGGGTTATTTGCTCAGTTAGGGTAGTGCAGAAGCAGCATATGAAGGCCAGTATCTGAAATACTGAGGAGCTGGAGTTTAAATATGGAGCCAGCAGTGTGAACATGGACACAGTCTGGACACAGCAATTACTACTGCCACTCTTACTACACAATTGTCTGAGCTGGGTACCAGAGGCTGACTGCATAATTAATGAGGAGAAAGTGAGGTTTGCAGATGCTGGAGATCAGAGCTGAAAAATGTGTTGCTGGAAAAGCGCAGCAGGTCAGGCAGCATCCAAGGAGCAGGAAAATCGACGTTTCGGGCATAAGCTTTTCCAGCAACACATTTTTCAGTGCATAATTAATGAGGCAAAAAGAAAAGAAAAGTTGACAAGGGGCATGGCAGACTGCCTTCATGGATCTCTCAGATATAAAAAATACTTTTCCAAAAGCTGGGGAAAGTCGTCCAAATATGCAGTCAAAATACATCTGTTTTTTCTCCACTGACCTATGAATCTTGCATTTTAAAGGAATGTCTTATTGCTGGCTGTGTGTCAAGAAAAGAGCTAATTTTGTTATTACCTGCATATTTATTTACTTATAAAAGTCAGAATTCTTGATGCATCGTAACAATATCTCTTCAAAACGTCGAACAAGTGAAAGGCCATTCACCATAGTGTCACTCTAACCAAATAATACTATCTAATAATCTAATAATATAATAATAACCCTGCTCCTCAGATGCTGCCTGACCTGCTGTGCTTTTCCAGCACCACTCTAATCTAGAATGCTATCTAAGAGCTTGATCCTGGCAAGGAGCCCTGGCAAACAAAGAAGAACAGGAATGCCTTCCTAATGGTGGAAATATTGAATAAAAATCTTTTGCACAATGATGCCTTCATTGAGACACTGCACTTACACCCACGACACAGGTGCTATGGGAAAATATAAGCACCACTGCTGTGCAGTGGTAGTGCAAGGTGGAAAAAATTAAACAGGAGATTCAGACTCTCCTGATTTTGGAAATAACAGGACCAAAAAAAAACAGGATCGCCTCACTACTGGGATGGGAAAAAGGAAAGAAAACAGGAGTGTTCGCTATCCTGTTCACTCTGAGAGCTGGTTCAGAGGGACCTGGATCAGTGTCAATGACTCTCCATGTGTAAGTAAAGGGTGACCTGGGTGATGGGATACTGGCCTTTGTGCAGTTATTTCAGTGGCAATCAGAGTGGTGTAGATACATACCGAGTACTGTTCTGTAAGGAGTTCCAGGATTTCAGTTCAGAAATTATATTGATAATACATTTCCATGTAGTGGATGTATGCATCTCTTGTACTTATTCTTCCACATGTCAGATGCCACAGGTTTGGAAGGTGCTGTATAAGAAGCCTTGGCAATTGCTGCAGCACATCTTTGTGGGCTGCATGGTGGCACTGCTGCCTCACAGCGCCAGAGACCCGGGTTCAATTCCCGACTCAGACGACTGATTGTGTGGAGTTTGCACATTCTCCCCGTGTCTGCGTGGGTTTCCTCCGGGTGCTCCGGTTTCCTCCCACAGTCCAAAGATGTGCAGGTCGCGGGTTGGTGTGGTCTTGTTGGGCCGAAGGGCCTGTTTCCACACTGTAAGTAATCTAATCTAATCTTGGAGATGGCATCCATGCAAAAGAGCCTATTAATTAAGCCCAATTGGATTTCAAACAGGCACTACTACTGGCTATATCATTGAAAACAGTGGCAAGTGGAGCATATGAGTTGCAGGGTATTCTGATGGAAGTGGACACCTTCACCAGTCTGACTGTGTTTGGGGAAGACCACTTCAGTGAAGGCAATTGCATAGCCTCACTCAGGACATATCCTGAGCAGAGAGACTCTCGGTCAGCCCACAGCGAAACCCTTGAACAAAGCCAAGCCTCGGCCAAACAATTAAAATTTTCTTCAGGATCTGGGCCAGCAAGCAATTATAGTTGCTGCCAGTATGTGGACTTGAGACAGCAAAAGAATCCTATGAGGCCTGACTTGAATAGGAGAACTCATAGGCCTGTATCCAGGAGTGTGCACACCCTAGAAAGCCCACCTACATCAGGTTAGGAACAGTTAAATTGCTTAGCAACATCCAAATCAGAACCAATCAAAATAACCATCTGGTTAAATGGCCACCTGGTTCTAATGGAGGTTGATAACGGCACGGCCATTTCGGTGATCGCAGAATCAGAAGACGGGGTACTGGGCTAATGGTCGGATACTTGGTAGTGTGGATGAGCAGAGGGATCTTGGTGTCCATGTACACAGATCTCTGAAAGTTGCCACCCAGGTAAATTGTGCGGTGAAGAAGGCATATGGCGTACTGGCTTTTATTGGTGGAGGAATTGAGTTCCGGAGCCCTGAGGTCATGTTGCAGTTGTATAAGACTCTGGTGCGGCCGCATCTGGAGTATTGTGTGCAGTTTTGGTCGCCATACTATAGGAAGGATGTGGAGGCACTGGAACGGGTGCAGAGGAGGTTTACCAGGATGTTGCCTGGTATGGTAGGAAGATCGTTTGAGGAAAGGCTGAGGCACTTGGGGCTGTTTTCATTGGAGAAAAGAAGGTTTAGGGGTGACTTGATAGAGGTGTACAAGATGATTAGGGGTTTAGATAGGGTTGAACATGAGAACCTTTTTCCACGTATGGAGTCAGCTATTACGAGGGGGCACAGCTTTAAATTAAGGGGTGGTAGGTATAGGACAGATGTTAGGGGTAGATTCTTTACTCAGCGAGTCGTGAGTTCATGGAATGCCCTGCCAGTAGCAGTGTTGGATTCTCCCTCTTTATGGGCATTTAAACAGGCATTGGATAGGCATATGGAGGACAGTGGGCTAGTGTAGGTTAGGTGGGCTTGGATTGGCGCAACATCGAGGGCCAAAGGGCCTGTACTGCGCTGTATGTTTCTATGGTCTTCCAGTGGCAGTACCACAGATGGTGGGTGTATTTGCCAGTGGGAGTTGGCTCAATGTGTCCGCATTTACTTAGCCTCCTGGACTTATATTGGTGACAAGATAAATGCTGCATTCAGGGAGCTGGAGCCATCAATTCTCTGGTTTGAGTGGTTCATCATTCATCCTGCTTTTACAGGCTGGTGGTACTGTTTCATAATCATTGGGCCATACAGATCTCTCTTAATGAGGAAATAAAAATACATAGCACAACCTAAAGGATTGCCTCTGCATGTTTGATAATCTGTTGCTATCAGTGCTATCAAATTCACTCCTTAGATAATCACATTAACTGGTAGCCTGCAGAACTGATTCCACTTCCCAGCAGTCATGTCATACAACATAACCTCAGTTCCGTACAGTTTTACTGCATTGAACTTGCCGCATTAACTTAAGTATTTTTGAAAAAAAATTAAATTCTAATCCTGGCTGTAAATTGCCAGCTCTTATGAAGTAATGGAATGTCAGTATTTCTGGATGTAAAATATAGACTCCCAGCAGCTCAATCTCAAATCACACCTAGTCTTATTCCTCAGATAGGCAGTACGTGATTGTAATCAAAGGACACTCAAGGTTTGTGCACTATTTGATAAGTACCAGAATACATTCTGAGAATTCTGACTTATTACTTTTGTCTATTGACTTTGGAAAGTAAAAGAGTGAAGCACAAAAAATAAATTGGTCAAATCTAACAACCCTTATTGTGATCACTGAGTTGAGTGATGTTCATGGTTTCAGGATTAACATTAAACATTTAGGGCTAAATCTTTTTTCTTTGGCTAAATCAAAGTTGATTTTTTTTTCTGAACAGGATTTTCTGCCACAAGGCACCTTCCCAAGTGTTGGTATTTGGTGTTGCCCCTCTCTTGCAAAGTCATGACACAGCAGCCAGTAAGCCATTCTGTACCCAGCACATAGGCTGAATGGTTAACACTCGCACATGCAACCCATTCTCTCACCCCAGTCATTGCTTAACCACCAGGCCACACACTTTACCTCTCCCTAGTTACATTTTGTCTAAACACCCTCTATGTCAGCACCAACTTGTCCCCATTTCCCACTATACGTCCACATTATTCAGTCAGGGAAGAACACATACAGGCAAGCAATCCGACAAATACAAACACAATAATGAGCTTCTATTTACAGAATGCAAAAAAGACCAAAACAGAGCTAGCAGTGATTGACAGTCACCCCTAAAATGCCAACCAGACTTAGGAAGCATGACCAAAATATATCAGTCAACAATTGCAACGCCCAGCTCTCTTCTATTGTATCGGGCATTCATTATGGTCCTGTCTAACCTGTTGTGCCGGTCACATCTGCTTCCTCGACGTCAATGTCCTCCTCCTCCTCCTCCTCAGCAGACTGCTCCCGTTCCCCAATTCCTCAGCATCTAGATCATCACCTCATTGCCTGCTCCAATGGGGTAACTTTTTCATGCAGAGGGTGGTGCATGTATGGAATGAGCTGCCTGAGGAAGTGGTGGAGGCTGGTACAACAACAACATTTAAAAGACATCTGTGTGGGCATAGAAATATGAAAGATTTAGAGTGATATGGGCCAAATGCTGGCAAATAGGACGAGATTAATTTTGGATATTTGGTTGGCGTGGATGATTGGACCAAAGGGTCTGTTTCCGTGTTGTCTTTCTCATTGACTCTAATTGCACACAGCATGCCAGGATGATGCAGCACACTCTGTCCTCATTATGTTTCAAGGACCACAGATTGGTCCAAGCAGTGGAAATTCATCTTCAGCAGCCATATATGTTGCTCCACCAAGAACCTTGTTCAGGCATAGGCAGCATTACATCTGTGCGCAGCAGCTGTCAGGGGGTTAGAAGATGGTTTAATCTGCCAAGATTGCAGTGGGCAGCCCTTATCTCCCAGTAACTAGCCAGGTAAGGCCCCTAACCCTCACATGCACCAGCTGCACGAGAAGGTCAAGCATGTATGTGTCATGGCACTTCTGTGAATCTCATACAATCTGAGAGACCACGTGGCTGTGATTTCTCCCTGAGCTGGGTGTGCCATTAGGCAAAAGTGAAGACTGCAAATGCTGGAGATTGGAGTCTAAATTAGAGTGGTGCTGGAAAAGCACAGCAGGTCAGGCAGTATCTGAGGAGTAGGAAAATCGATGTTTTGGGCAAATGCCCTTCATCAGGAATGGGTGTGCCATTAGTCCTGGTCCGCCTGCAGATAGACAGCCACAGCGAGTAACATCCCACTGTGGCATTTAGGCACAGAAGGAGTGTAAAAAGTTTCTTAAATCTCAGAACACATAGCAGTGGTAAACCCTGTCTGATTAAGGTAGACCATACATTACTACATAGTGAGACGTGTTGGACATGAATAACAGGAAACATGTCTGCACTGACTGCCTCAGCATGTGCAGCAACCTGCTGAAGGTGCCCAATGCAACTGAGTGACCATCATATGTCACACCACCACTCAAACCTACACCCACAGTGGTTGCTGAACCTCATACTGCATCTAACATACACACACTTTGTCCCTTCATTTGACAGAGGACTTGAACTTATGTGGTTCACACAGGCTCCTTGATAGTCACAATAATAATGTTTTACCTTCAGTCAAATGATGGCTTTTTTTTTAAACCATTATTGCTGATAAATTTGATATTACTGATATGCCCAGTAATTTGCAAATACCAGTTGCATCTATGTTATCACTTTTGAACACCATTTGACTCTGAATGCATATATAATGGATAATGAAATGATTGCAAATTCAATGTAGCTACAATGTAGCAAACCGCATCTTCATGTTTGAGTCGTTACAATGTACTGGCACCAGCTGACCTGGATCAATGCTTTCAGGCATCAAACTGACATAACTCTACTCACCCTAGGCACTATTCCAGCTATTTTCTAGTAGTGTTTTGCCTCTGGAGAATGAACATGATGCTGGCAATGCAGATTGTGCTGGACAGGACCTGTCTGGTTGACAGGTAACCTCAGAAACTTCATGTCCCTTATTACGTTGCACTACCGCGACAGACCATTTCCAATCCCATTAAAGTGGAGACCTAACACATTGAACTTTGTGTACAACCATCCTCCCTGCCCCACGAACCCCAGCATTACACCCTGCTGATGCTCACCCTCCTCCTTAACGCTCCTCAGGTGCAGGTAATGGTGTTGGTCACAGTCAAAAACATTTCCTTCTTTTGCTACCATGCCATCCAAAGAGTTCCAAATTCCCCCTATTTGGCTTGGGAGTCTCACTATCATCATCCATAAGCCCACAAGTATAGCTGCCTCTGCTGCTTCTCACCTTACTTCATTCTTTCATCCCTTCTATCATTGATCCCCCACTGTCCCAAACTCCCCCTCGAACAAAATCCTTCATGAATACCAATGGATAGACACCCAGGACACCAATGAGACATGACTCAGCAAACCCTTGACTCTTCACAATGCCCTGACTAAAGGAATGTGATTACCTTGACTACTTGTGCTGGCTATACAGGAGTCATTGCTGAACACTCCCAGACTGTACTGGGTCAGATCCCCAGACCTTGAGCATCCCAAACGAATAACTGGCCATGATGGAGCCAATGGACAGTGTGTAGACTGCACCATTGACTGAGAACTAGGTCCATCCAGTTTCTGATAATATAATTTTGTTTGAATGCACGTATGGTTTGTTTACTGCACAGGCAGCTGGCACATGTTGCAGGTGTTAGATTGGCATCTTGGTGTGCCACCCAGCAAGATGTCACCCCACAAAGAAATTCCAATACTGACAAAGGTGCAAGCAGTTTTTCTGTGTATCTGTACTAAAGCGCACCTCAGATTAGCAATCATGACAGCCTCAGGCTTTAGCTAAAGCACTAATACACTCACAAACATGGCACAGCATGGATGGTGAGATGCAGGTAGGTATAAAAAGAACCAGTGCTAAGAGAACAAAGAAAGGAACCTGAGATGTAGCTTGGTCCATTCTATAGGTTAGGTTCCTGTCTGTGCCCACAAAGTGTTCCTCCTACAGCCTTCTCAATGCTAATTGCTGCTATACCCTGCTATACTCACCTGTGCCTCATGAGTAGCTTGCCAGCATATTGGGAATGTGCCACAATGGTGGTGATGGTTGGCAAGAGCCTGATGACACCGTCCATAGATTGGTGCCCATGGATTATGCCCTGAGCTGTTGCTGCCCAGTGTCCAAATTTGAGGTCATTTGGAGCAAGTGGTGAGCTGAGTCTGCCTGATACATGTTCTGGTTTCCTTTTCAAGGTTTCCTAAGATGTAGCTTACTTGGCAAGTTTGGTAAGACAGGAGGGTTAATATTAATGAGGTGAGTTTTGGTCTTAATAAGGTATTTAACAAGCACTAATCCCTGTCAATTGACATCATTATCTAATAAGAATCTCATCACTCTACTTCTGAAAAGCATAAAAGATGGAGTGAGATGATCTCAACATCAACACTGACCCCTCATTCTGCTGCATGTCTCACTGGATCATACATCACTCAGAACCAAGTAAGATTCTAGCAGGTGTCTTGAAACTTGTACTGAAAGAATGGCCACTCAGGTGAGATAATGGAGGGCTGTTAGCATTTGTAGATTCATATCTCATGACAATTCAGTATTTTCACGAGAAAAGAAGAAAATGGTGAAAAATACAGAAATATAAAGTTTAGTGAGAATTCCCTTTCGAACATCCTGCTGATAAAAATAAAATGTCATACTGTATTGCTATGCCTCATCATAATGCAATTTTAAGAGACAACTGCACAATCAGGAGGAGCTAGAGTAAACAAGCAAATAAAGATCACACAGATTTGGTAGGACTGGCAACAGCCTGAAGACGACTTTTAAATTTCCAACAATGCTATTGCAAGGTATTAAGTGCCGGCTATCATGCATTGGTGCATTAAAATTTTGCAACTAGGATTTGACATTTTCTGTTAAGTTTATAGGTGTCACTTCATATTTCTTAAATTCTGAATTAACATGTGTTGGGGTGGTTTGGCCTTATTTATTCAGCCACATGACTTGGTTAGCTTAACACTCTTAACAGCAACAGTTAATCGATTGACCAATGGCTTAATAGTTTCCCTTGTTTGAGTGAAGGAATAAATACTATCATTTAACTGAAGTGAACACACACACTTTCTACTGTCCTGAGCTGAATAGCCAACGATTGGTGAATTTATTTTTGAAGATGTCCATTAAAGAATCAAATATGAGGGTACTAATGACTACATAAAGTCAGTGTGACAGGAATAGAAAACTAACTAGATACTAAATTGTGTGTGTTGGCTCATTGAAATAATGATGCAAAAGTTCCCAATTGTATTTACGGAGTCTGTTGTAGCAATACGCTAAAACTGGCCCGAAAATGGGAAACGAATGCCTCCGACAAAGTGCCACCCGCGAACACTGCCAAACTGCAGCATAGAGGAACTACGCAGAGCAGAGGAAAATGACCTATACTGTGTATTCAAAAAGAATAATGAGCACAGTCCACCGATTTCTCAGCAACAAACCCAAACAAGCAGGCAAAACACATCCAGAAATCCCAGCCACTCTCCCCTACATCAAAGACATCTTGGAAATTACTGCCAGACTACTCAGACCCATTGGCATCATGGTAGCCCACAAACCCACCAACACGCTAAAACAGCAGCTAATGAACTTGAAAGACCCGATACTGACAATGAGCAAAACTAATGTAATTTACAAAATACCATGTAAGGACTGTAACAAACACTACATTGGACAAACAGGCAGAAAACTAGCCACCAGGTTACATGAACACCAACTAGCCACAAAAAGACCCTCTCTCACTAGTATCCTCACATATGGATGAGGAAGGACACCACTTCGACTGGGACAACACATCCATCCTAGGACAAGCCAAACAAAGACACGCATGAGAATTCCTAGAAGCATGGCATTCCAACCAGAACTCTATCAACAAACACACCGAGTTAGAGCCCATCTACCACCCCCTGAGAAAAGGAACAAGAAGTGACTTCACCACAGGAAATGGCATCACCACAGGAAATGACGTCAACCCAAAGAACTCCAAACATACAAATAGAAAGCAGGAATTTTCAGCATTGCTTCGCATGAGGCCCACTGAAGATGTTACCTAGTAGGGTAACAAAATGTCTGGAAATGAACCTTGCAGCTCAGCGAGCAAACCTACATCTAAAACCTCAACCTGAACTACAAATCTTCTCAAAACTTGTAATGCTAGGGCATTTTTAAAATCAACAGAGAAGGAGTGTTGGGTTTCTTGAAGAGCTTTAAGATGGATAAGCTCCCAGGGCCCGATGATACCTACACCAGGTTATTGAGAAAGGCAAGAGAGGAGATTACTGAAGTCTTGACCAATATCTTTGTAACCCCACTAGCCACTGGATCCATTAGATCCTGGAAGACCGGTGTGTAGCTATTGTTGTTCCTCCGTTCAAGAAGGGAAATAGGGATAATGCAGGAAACTTATAGACTAATAAGTCTCACATCAGTGATTGGGAACCAATGGAAAGAATTTTTAGGGATGGAATTTACATACATGTAGAAAAGTATGGCCTAATTAAGCACAGTCAGGATGGCTTTGTGCAGGGCAGGTCATGTCTTACTAATTTGATTTTTTTGAGGTGGTGATAAAGGTGATCGATGAGGGTAAAATAGTGGATGTTGGCTACATGGATTTTTGTAAGGCCTTCGACAAGTTCCCTCATGGTAGGCTCATCCAGAAGATGCATGGGATCCATGGTGATGTGGCCGCATGGATTCAGAATTTGCTTGCCTTAGGAAGGCAGAAGGGAATGTTTTTCTGGCTGGAGATCCATGACTAGTGGTGTTCCACAGGGATCTGTACTGGGTCATGTCTTTTGGTGGCCAGTTGGTGTTCATGACCCACCCTTACTAGTTTCCATACACACAAAGAAGGACACCACTTTGACTGGGACAACACATACATCCTAGGACAGGCGAATCAAAGACACGCACAAGAATTCTTCAAGGTATGGCATTCTAACCAGAACTCCATCAATGAACACATCAACTTAGATCCTATCTACCTTCCCTTGAAAAAGAACTGGAAATGACATCACACCCCTTAAGAAACCAGGACCTATAAATAGAGAGGCAGGGCATATCACCAGCACTTCACCAGACTCTCACTGATGATGTTACCTAGTATGGTGATGAAATGTCAGAAAACAAACCTTCAAGCTCAGCGAGCTAACTTACAGACTTATCATCAACCTGAGCTACAAATCTTCTCAAATCGCTATTAGTATTATAGTTTAGGCCTCACCATAGTGCAAGAAAAACTTAATTGCTTTTTTCACTTGATTTATAAATTTTCCAACAATCCCTCAGAAGGCATTGATTATATGTCAGAAGATGGCTTGCAGTCATTTTGATATGCTCAAGCAGATTGCTTCCTAGTGAAGAATATTAGTTTCGTAATTTACACTGAAGACAACCGATATCGTTTTCAATGAATGCTTTAAATGTTCAAGTTAGAGAGCTGGTCAAGATGAAATCTTAAGCTGAAATACTGGCTTAACCTATATTTAGCTCAAGATGTGATGTTGGTCAAAGTTGTAGTCAGTGCTAGAAATATTCATCATGGGGCATGCTAAATAGTTCATTGCCACTTGAAATGCTTGCTAGCGATCCTTTATGAGGGTACACAGCAGTTTGATAGTCAGCGTATCCAATATACTATAGTGATTTTCCTTTACAACCTATCACATTCTGCAGAAAGAGACCAACACTTTAGAGGAACATTATGATGACTTCAAATTCAAGGGTTACTCAAAGGGATACCAACCAGTTCATTGCCATTGCTTCTGGAGCTGTGAACAAAGACTCTAAATCACACCACAATAGTTTCTAGCACACCTTTTCAAGGATTCACAAACACTCAATGCTGTTTTCAGAAATTGTCTGAGGACTTCACCTAATGAGAACAAGTTTTACTCCATCCATAAGGGTTCATCAAGAGAAAAGGGAATACTTGGTCATTTACATTTTGCTCGGGGCCACCCTTGGTCTGTCTGGGAGAAAATAAGGTGGGAAAAGAAGCTCTGAGTGCTGCAGCAATAGAAGGGACAGGAGGGATGGACAGTGACCCTAAACCTTGAAAGTACAAGACACTTTCCACCACCAGCATATCCAAAACGTATTGGCTTCTCCTTTTCCTGATCCATCCTATAACCTGTCAGGCTGTGTCAGTCAGCACAATTCTACACCATCATGGGAAGTGGGTTCAAGAAGTCCCTACATAATGATCCATGAAAATTGCATTGAATCAACAAACCAACATTGAAACTGCAGGTAAATGGTTAGCATGTCCAGGAAATTCAAATTGCGGCAATCACAAAATTGACTACTAAATCCAGACATTCAAATAGTTATGTTATTAGCAATGCATCCATCTTGTGACTATTCTAACTTTTGGCCAAAAACACCAATTTGTATGATTTCTTATACTTTCCATCATCCTTGTTACCTATGCCCACCCCATTGGTGTGCTAAATGACAAAAAGTGACTGGTGACCTAGTCTGAAGCCTTTGATAGTTCAAGAAGGCAGCCCACCATCATGTTCTCCAGATTAATTAGGTTTGGGCAATAAATGCTGTCCTAGACAACGTGCCTACATACTACAAATGAATAAAGAGAAAAATTAAATAAGAGGATAGATCAATGAAAGGTAAGTTGGTATTCTTTGCTGAAGTGAAAAATGTGTTGCTGGAAAAGCGCAGATCAGGCAGCATCCAAGGAGCAGGGGAATCAAAGTTTCGGGCATAAGCCCTTCTTCTTCCCCTGCTCCTTGGACGCTGCCTGACCTGCTGCGCTTTTCCAGCAACACATTTTTCAGCTCTGATCTCCAGCATTTGCAGTCCTCACTTTCTCCTAGTTCTTTTCTGAAGTGGCAGGATATTGGTTAAGAAAAAGCAGTGAGAATTGTTTGTATGGATTTTGAAAAACCATTTAAGTACATGTTGCATAGTTAAAGCACATTACTAAAGGAAATGTGGCAGCATGAGAGTTCCATTCATGCTTATGTAAGAGAGAATGATTAGTCATAGATATTTTTCAATTGGAGGAATGTAAATTGGAATGTAAATGTACCAAGACTTTTCCCAATATTATAAAAGATCTAGATTGATGCACAATATTAATTTTTACAGATGACATGATAAGAGTCCTAGTAAACTATGATGTGTATAGTAAATAACTTAGCGAGCATACAGATTAATAGATTGATTGTGCAGATAGATGCTAGATGAAATTGAATGCTGAGATGATACATTTTGAAGAGAGAGTAAGAAAGCGCTATTGATAACAGCAACTTGCTTGAAATTACATCTTTTATGTAGACAAACATCCTGAAGTGTTTAATGGTACACAAAATGGTAAAAGCTGATAATATAGCATTAGAAAGCAGGCTTCAGATAAATAAATCTTTTAAACTAAGAGGTTGAATTTGTTAAAAATGTTACGTAGTCAAACAGTCACAAATAAATAATGTGAAACCAATACAAACCATTTGGTTAGGATTTAGCTGGAGTTCTCAGTTTTTGG
The DNA here is from genome assembly GCF_004010195.1 of Chiloscyllium plagiosum. NCBI lineage: Eukaryota > Metazoa > Chordata > Chondrichthyes > Orectolobiformes > Hemiscylliidae > Chiloscyllium > Chiloscyllium plagiosum. Next base: position 30,707,072 of record NC_057718.1, on the reverse strand, counting down.
CATCTTACTTTTGAAAGGATCTTAAGATCACAGTGTTTACAAAGGCAATTAATTGTGATATCAAAAAAAGAATAATTTTGTTAATGAGCAGAGTTACTCTTTTCATTGAAGGAAGAAAACAAAGAGAATTCTTTGAGGAGGTAACAAGCACGGATAAAGGGAAAGAAGTGGATATATTTGGATTTTCAGATGTTTGATAAGGCTTCATACGTTAAGCTATTGATTAAGATAGGAGACTACAATGTTGAAGGTAGTACGTTAGCATGGATAGAGGATTGCCAAACTAATAGCAGACAGTTGGAATGTGAGATTTTTAGGATGGCAACCTGTTCCCATTGGACTGTCACAGGGATCAACACCGAGGCCATAATTACTTACAATAAATGTTAATGACTTGGATGAGGTAAGTGAGTGTTTTATTGACAAATTTGCGGATGACAAAAAAACTAGGAAGGCAAAAGGCGTGGATACACAAAGAATTTGTAGAACAATTTTTGTTTTAAGATAGGTTAAGTGAATGCGTTTTGTCCACCAGACTTTTGACCAATGTTGGAAAATATTATTTAAATGGAGGAGGACTGAAGAAAGCTACAGAACGTACAGATTTGGGAGTCCTCTTGCTTGAATCACGAAAAGCTAACATCCAAATTCCATGGCACATTGGGAAGGTTACTGGAATGCTAGCCTTTACTTCAAAGGGAATGGAGTATAAAAGTTGAGGTTTTGCTAAAAGTGGAGAAAGTGAGGCCTGCAGATGCTGGAGATCAGAGCTGAAAATGTGTTGCTGGAAAAGCGCAGCAGGTCAGGCAGCATCCAGGGAACAGGAGAATCGACGTTTCGGGCATAAGCCCTTCTTCAGGGCTTATTCCTGAAGAAGGGCTAATGCCCGAAACGTCGATTCTCCTGTTCCTTGGATGCTGCCTGACCTGCTGCGCTTTTCCAGCAACACTTTTTCAGCTTTGCTAAAAGTGTACAAGGCACTAATCAGATCACAACTGGAATACTCTGAACAGTTTGGGTCCCTTCTCTATGGAAAGATATACTGACAATGGAGACAGTCCAGAGAAGGTTCACTAGACTGATACCAAGTTTGGACAGATAGTCTTATGAAAGAGGTGCATTAGGTTGGGCCTATACTTCTTAGAATTTAGAAACATGACAGCTGACCTTATTGAATACAAGATTACATATAAAACTCTTAGGAGGCTTGACAGGATAGATGTGGAAAGGTTGTTTCAGAGTGGGAGAGACTAGGATAAGAGAGCATAATCTCAGAATAAGGGGTCACACATTTATGACAGATGAGGAGTTGGTTCTTCCCTGAGGGCAGTGAATCTGTGGAATAGTTTACCATAGCAGGCTGTTGAAGCTTTTAATCAGTAAGAGGAATCAAGGGTTATGGGAAAAAGGAGGAAAGTGGAGCTGAGGATTATCAGATCATCCATGATCTCATTGAATGGCAGAGCAGAATTGATGAGCGGAATGGCCTCCTGCTCACATACTATGTGATATTAAGAGCAAAACTATTTGAAGTGTTCACATTTTTTCAGTGCTCTGATAAATTCAATGGTTTGGTAAGAGGACACAAATCTAAGATCCTCACCAAAGCAAGTGCCTGAGTTTAGACTTTTTGAAAAAAAATTGAGATTCTCAAGCTTTGCAATACCTTGCCAGAAAGTGGTAATGGAGTTCATGTTAACTTTTCAAAGGTAAGATTTAGACAAGAATATTTAAAGATCAAGATTGCAGGGAACGAGCAGGGCATGGGACTAATTTGAAAGTTATTTCAGAGAGCTGTCACATATTCATTGACCTAACTGGGTTCCTCTGTGCTGTAAAATACAATTTTACATTCATTTTACATACATGGAAATCTAGACATATTCCACATGATCAATTTTCTACTAGGATTAGTTTTACATGGCTTCATCTTTCCACTCAGATGGGCCTCCCATCTAGCCCCAAAATTACAAAATAAAAATATGATTGATAGGTGGATTTTGTCTTTTCAGTTGTCTTTATGTTTAGGATTCAGCACCATGGATGGTTATAATTTGTTTTTGATTGGCAATCTTGCAATGCAGTCGTATACATGAATGGGCAAGTTCTTATTTAAGTGATGTAATGGTATGCTACTAAAACACTGCACCTCCATTGTAAATAATACATTTGCAACCTGCTGTGTGGATTTAAATTGTTAAGCACAAAAGTCAGTTTCAAACACCAGTGGAAGTGTACATTTTGAAATATGACTGTACAAATTTTCCATCAAGTCACAAGCTTGAAGTCTTGTCATAGCTAGATGACTCACTACTGTAAAGCAAACTGGAGTCTGGCCAAGAATACCTTGTAGATTAAACTCTTTAGCTCTCTAATTGGATTTTCAACATACCAGCCACTTGCTGTTAAAAATGTGCATTGCACATGATCAAATAGAAAATACAAAAGCACCTCCCAAATTAGTATATCTTTAAAACTGAGAAACCTTGGTGAAAGAACATGGTTGCGATAACGCGAGACATACCATCAAGGTTGAAAATAGCATTAATGTAACTAAAATAGCAAAACAGTTATAACAAAAAACAAATTTTAATTAATTTTACATGTTGAATGTAAGTGGGGGAACTGGAATGTAGAAAACATTCTAGTTATGAAGAAGACCTTGATAACTCATTGTGACTGTGAGCTTTCAAGTTTTCTTCCTGAATAGAATCAATTCCCTATTCCATGTTTCCCTGTTATGTCTCTCCTATACTTTTTAAAATCAGTGCTGTGTGATATATTTGAAAATGAAATGACTAACAGTTGGTCATTTCATGGGACCTTTATTGGATTACGTTACATTATACCTATAGAAATTGGAGTTTCATAATTATTTTTCAAAATTCTCTCAGCTTTACAATTTTATTCACATTGCTCCTTTTAGGAACATGTGAAAAGGAACAGCAGGCAAATAAGCACCCGAGAAACAATGAAAGCCATTTTTATATAACAGCATCACAAAACTTAAATGGAATTAGTTAAAAGTGGTCACAAATCCTTGAGCATTCTCTTACAAAACTCCTCAGAGAATGCCTTGAAAAAGCAGGTCAAAACCCCGAAAGCTCTTGAACTAAGATTGCCACAGAAAAATCTTCCCAGATGCTGACTAATAGGCAGCAATCACCCCAGGAATAGAAAAGCCAAGTATGCTTGAAACATGGTCACAATTCCTAATAGCGCTTGTCACACTTAAGACACTGCAAGCTCCTTCTGAGCAACTGCAAAACTGCCTGGCAATTCATAAAGCCAACAGTTTAAAGTTTATTACGATGAAATCACTTAATGACACCCATTGCTGGAGGCCCTCTATTTCTGAAGCTGCATTGAATTTCAGATTTTTACCATGCTCAACAATTTCATATTGGAGGCCACAGCCACAAAGTTGACCTTTGAGCCTGTGCTGCATGGGGTGGCTGTCTCTTATTCACATCAGCACAGTATTCCTTTTTCTTTAAAGGTTGCTCTGCTGTCTGAATCTCCTTTAGAACTGACATTGCTTTAAAACTGTAACATTTTGAGGCCTTTCGTGGTTAACAGCCATTGCAGCGATATTAGGTTGGTTCTGAGCACTCTTACCTAATCTAGCAAAAACATTACAAGTATATGCCACTATAAGGAGGCATGTTTGGGCCCAGTATGAGACCCGGCAGTGTCGGTGAGGTGGACCCGAAGTGGACTCACGGCAGTGGTGGAATCAAGTTTGGGCAGGCGCAGTACCCAGCAGCATTGCTGACGGCTGCATTGATGAGGTCCAGCAAGGACCCATAGCGGTGGGCATTGGTGGAGGCAAGATGACACCAAACGTGGCAACTCTTGTTCCAGTGGCGGTGCAGTGAAGGGCCACCAGGCCCAAGGCAGAGCACTTAACAAGAAGGACTGTAAAGTTGAACACTATTTATTTATTTTTCTGTCTTTTGGGTTCTGTGTTTTGATTTATTTTTCAGTGTTTTAAGATGGCGTCAGAGTGACAACACTGTACCATACTTTTCACAGTATTTTGTAATGAAATACACATGACAATAAATACTTAAGCATGCTGATGCACACAAATTTTAGCTGCAATGGAAATTGTTAAAATAAATCTTACTCAAAAGACATGTTGACATTCAACATTTTGTTTCACAAAGCTTTAAAATACCTTTTTAGTTCATTACGATCTACTGCGCCTCAGTGCAGAAGATACTTCTTCAGTCATGCAAATTTGTTACTTGACAAACTCATCTCAGACTGTTATCATCTGCTGTTTGTGTTTAACAACAGGAGAGGAGCTCTGACGAAACTGTTGTAATGGCTACACAAATTACTCAGCTGAAAGCTCTTCACAAAACCAAACGCTATTAATCAGTAGTTCTTACCAAGGTGCTAATTAAAAACAATTTTCCTTCTCAGTTTGCAACACTAAGCCTCCATCATTTGCTCAGCTCCTTGGAATCTGCTACAGTATACATTCCTACAACTAGATCCCAGTATTAAGTGCTAAGCTTTCCTTTCAGGACCTGCTTAACCACAGGAAAGAAGAAAGACAAAGAAAGAAAATAAAAGGCACAATACAGGACTGCAAAGGCAAAAAAAATCATACTCAGCATCTCAGAATTTTTGCTTTCCTCAAAGTTTGGGCCAAAGCAACATCTCAATAAATAGCAATAACCAGTAAGCTTAAAGACTGCTTCTGAAACTTGACTGTCTTTCACCGTATCCTAGTTTTTGCCCCCACTCTTTCTATATAATGATGGCTCATCTAATGTGTGCAATGATATAAGGATTTTCCTGAGAAAGATTGATGAGGAAAATTAAATATGTAAATATTTAGGAATCACTCTAAGAGCTTCACGATATCTACTGTGATAACATCAAATTGAGGTTTAGAAGCAATTATTCTAAAGCACAGGCTTAAAATAAGGTTAACACAGTGAGCTGCTAGAACCAAATCCCGCAAAAGGTTCATTCACTGCAGAAAGTAAGAAACTGCATGGATTCCTTGCACCTAAACAGATAATAACCACTCAGCACACTCCTTCATCTTGACACAAAACACTGAGACTAATCATACATAATTGGAAGGGAGGAGCAGAGGGTTGGCCAGGCTTTATCTCACAAAAGCTAAGTGGTCAAGTTTACAAGATTCCTGCAATGATGCAGATAGGTAAACGAAATTGAAAACCACCCAAGACTTCTGCAAAAATCTAGGTTTCTGGCAAAAAGGTGAAGAAAATAAAGAGATTTTGCAGATTACTTATTATTAATGAATTTTTTTCTGTATATTTTATTGAAAAATAAACAAATGCATACTGTTCTTTATGTAAGAAAACAGCATTTGGAAAATAATATATGTTAGAAAATAAATGACTTGACATTTTAAGTAACAAAGCAATCAAAAAAATTACATATATACCAATTTTAGTGAGGAAAATTGCTTTAATTGGAAAAGTATGGAACATTACAAATTCTGTGGATTTTCTGGGCGAGAAAAGAGGTAAGTTTACACTTGTGAATTTTCCTTAATCTTCACCAACAAAAGTATTCCTTCCATATGAGCGTCCTAACTGTGCTTTCATATTGTTGAGTGCAGCTGCTAGAGGAACCAAGAAAAGGGCAGCACATCACAGGTCTCAGCTTGGTTGGGCATTGCTGGCTGTTTCCTGCTTAGTTAGAGTGACGAGGACAGGATAGTGGAGGTTCTCATCATATCTTTCATTTTTTTCATCTTTCATCTGGAAGAAAAAGAACCATTTTGCTAAATCAAAATGAAAACACTTCCCATTATATTCAGATATCTCTGAAACTCATCTACCTAATGATAATCTTTTGTTGTGTGGTTTTATGTCCTCCATGAGTTTGGGTTCAAGACAGGTTGGTTAAAGCAAAGGAAAGGTTCTGACTTCAGGCTCTGGCTTCTTTATAATGCTGCTCGTTACATTTTAACCATGATGTGGAGATGCTGGTGTTTGGACCGGAGTGGACAAAGTTAAAAATCACACAACACCAGATTATTATAGTCCAACAGATTTATTTGGAAGCACTAGCTTTCACAACACTGCTCCTTCATCAGGTAGCTTTAGAAGGGGATCCTTTTCCAAAGCTACCTGAAGGAGCAGGGCTTTGAAAGTTAGTGCTTCCAAATAAACCTGTTGGACTATAACTTGGTGTTGTATGATTTTTAACTTTATTACATTTTAAGATTAAATAAAGGGTATTCAGAGGGGCAGCATTCTGGCTCAGTGATTAGCACTGCTGCCTCACAGTGCCAGGGACCCGGGTTCGATTCCAGTCTCAGGTGACTGTCTGTGTGGTGTGTGCACATTCTCCCAGTGTCTGCGTGGGTTTCCTCTGGGTACTCTGGTTTTCTCCCACAGTCCAAAGATGTGCAGGTTAGGTGAACTGGACCATGCTAAATTGCCCATAGTGTTCAGGGGTATATAGGTTTGGTGCATTAGTCATGGGAAATGTAGAGTAATAGGGTTGGGGAATGGGTCTAGGTGGGATACTCTTTGGAGGGTCGGTGTGGACTTGTTGGGCCGAATGGCCTGTTTCTGCACTGTAGAGATTCTACGTATACCCGGTTCTAATTTCACTGTTACATTATTGAAAGGTAATTCCATAAACTCTGCCATTTAAAATGTTGATCTAATCCATGTGCTTTTCTGCATGTGTTTCTAACATTTGCAAAGTTAAGGATCTCAATCTAGCTCTCTGTGTGTTTGTCTTTCTTCTTAAATCTACTTAGCTCTGTGAAATTATTGCAATGTTTTGGTGTCCCAAACCCCTGACACAACACCTCCTATTTTTCTCCCATCGTAAAACACCAATTTATATTCATATATTCTCAAATGAATTATCTAGAATACTTCTTTTTTAAAAACATCTACTGTATATTGTTTCCTTATATCTCCTACACCCATTTCAAGTCTTTGACTTGATTCATCTATGTCCATAGGTGGGTCAGGAAAGTCTGTGACAACTTGCAGGAATATGTGACGGTAAGAATCATAGAATCATCATAGCATCCCTACAGTGCAGATAGAAGCTATTCAACCCATCGAGTCTGCACTTACCCTCCAAAGCGCATCCCATACTTCCCACCCTATTCCCGTAACCCTGCCTTTACCATTGTTAACCCACCCAGCCTGCAAAACGTTGCATGGTGGGGCAGTTTAGCATGGCTGATCAACCTAACATTTACATGTTTGCACAGTGAGAGGAAACCCATGCAGACACGGGGAAAATGTGCAAACTCCACACAGATAGTCACCCAAGGCTGGAATCAAACCTGGGTCTCTGCTGCTATGAGGCATTAATGCTAACCACTGCGCCACCACAAGGTTGGTGAGTTTTCTTTTTCTCTGTTGGCTTTTGTTCGTGCTTGTTGAAGGGATCTGAGGTTGATGTAATTGCAGAAATTATGGGTAAGTTGCATCTTCTCTGTCATTAACCTATGGATAGTGTTAATTCTTCAAGACCGTTTTTAAAGTTATTACAGTATTAACTTGTTCTTCAATGCTTTTATGGATCTGTTCAAAGGCATGAATGGTAATGTTGGCCTGGATATGATTTGGTTTGATGCTTGGAAGATTCTTTGGACTGTAATAAAGTTTTGAGAAATGACCTATTTTTATATAATGAACGCATGGTTGATGTAAGGCTGGACAGTTTTGTATTTGGCGTTATTGGGTTTTGGAATGACACCTATGGTGAGATATTAGCCATCAGACTGCTTAGGATTTTATGTTGGTGTTGCCGCACATGATATATCTTTTCTGTTTGAGATCTGATTGAATGCTACATGTTGTCAACACTTTTGGTAGAATGTGTACAGTGTATGCAACTTTTGCTATATAATGATTTTTGGATAATTTTCTAGACTATGTAGCCACTGCAATTTCTGTCCTTGAGTTAGATCTTTTTTTACTGAAGAAGTTCAGTGATTGATTTATCTAAGAGACAGATGATTCTGAGACAACTGAGTTGTTACTCTAATTTTCAATAGTTGAATAACTCAGGTCACTAATGAAGCTACCTACAGTCTTTTTGGGACTGAATATTTGCTATTGAAGTGTAATCTTGCCAGCATCCTATTTGTTCTTGAAGTGAAATATTGATCAAAAACCTGTTAGATGACTGTCAAATATATACTTCATATCTGTCTGTTGCCAATGTAACACAAGATGTGATATTCTTCCCATATGGGTGAGAAGTATATAAACCAGTCCAGTGTTTGATTTGGTGCTCAATTCTGAATCTGGGTGCAACCTTAGAAATTGTGCAGTCCAAACTTGTCAATTTGCTGATAAGTCAAATAATTCTGAAAGCTTGGATTTTTCTGTTAGAAAAATTGATAAAAGTGAATTTTGTTTCATTGTCTGCTTGCACTTGATATCATTGATTATCTTCTTGGCCTCAATCAATGTGAGGATTTTGATCTCTTTGTTCAACACTCATTTCATTGTCTTGTTATATTCTAAGTTGACTAAAGTAGTTATTAAATCTTTGTTGTTCCAAAGATTGTTGCTGCAGAACCAAAATTGAAAACTGTTAAAGTTTCTGCAGTTCTAAATCTTTTTCCAATAAACTTCAGTTTTCCTTTATCAATATGGTCACAGTGATGAATGAAAACATTATCTTTTCAAGATGGATGAAGGATTTCTAAAAGATCTGTGGGTAGAAATCTTCTCAAAGTGTTGTCATTTAATAAGAATCAATGGTTTTTCGATTGTATCAAAGGTGGTTATCATGATTTTATAGAGATTGTTCTTTTTCTTTGGGCTTCTCCAGGGGTGTTTTCGCACTGGTCCGGTTCCCCCGACACAGCCTTGGATACAGGTGCCGTGTACTGGACCCTAGCCCATCTTTTGCGCTCGAAGCGAAAACACCTCAGAAGATGCTACAAGAGAAAGAACAATCATAACAGATGCCATTCACACCAATTTTTTTCCACTGCATCTGAGTTCTTTTTGCACCTCATTCATCACCATGTGATCAAATTCATGACTTTCGCTTTATTTCAGACCTTTTCTTAAACTAATAAAAAAACGAAGACTTCTCAGTTACTCAGTAAAACCTATGCTTCCTGCTCAAACTACCCAAACATTAAGATTGAACTAATTTTATTGTTGGGTTGGATCTTTTCCCATTGATTTACCTTACAACTATTTCTGAAGAGCTTTCTTTACTTTTGTTGACTTAGTTATCGTGTGGGTTGTTTAGAAATTGTGAAATCAGTGTTAGGAATCTTAACTGTTTACAGGCCTACTTTTTCTGTTTGAAAATGAAACTTAGTTCTTCTTTCCTCCAACTGATCAAATCTGCTTTGTGTGTTCACTATTTACCCACTTTCTGCAGGTGCTCAACATGGATTTATCCCCTTGGCTGCCAGTGGGCTTTTACTTACCTGACTGCTTCAACCTTGTTTTCTCTATCACTTGATGTAAAAGGCTTTTATTCAGGCTTGTACTTGTTTTTGTGATTCCTCTGCAGGAGTTTTCTGTACAGAGATCTTTCTTCTTAAAAGCAAGTGTAAGCTCTGTGGCTTTTCTCGCTGCTAGCAGTCTTAAAGTTATATTAGTAACTTTATGAAAAGGTGATTTTTTTTTTACAAAAATAAAAACAAAGTGAATTATTTCAGATATTCAGCATGTGTAATCGTTTTTATTTAAGCAAATTTCTTTGAGTTTCTCTTTTCTCCAAATGATTTCATGTGCGTTTCTTGATTCTCACTACTGCCAGTATTTTCTAGGAAGTTGACCCTATCACTACTCAAGTCTTTTATTGCATAATGTTGTGTACAAAATTACGAGGGATATAGATAAGATCAATAATAGAGGGATCAGTGATCAGGGGTGTAGATTTATGGTAAAGGGCAGGTGGTGTGGAGAGAATTCGAGGAGAATGTTTTTCAACCATAGGGTGGTGAGTATCTAAAAATCATTGCCTCAAAGAGCGGTAGAGACTGGAACTCTTTTCAACAGTTAAGAAGTATTTAGACAAGCATTTGAAGTATGATAGACTATGGGAAAAAAGTTGGAAAATGGGACGAGAGTAAATAGGTGTTTGATTGCCTTCATTGGTCAGTACATTGAGTATATAGGTTGGGATGTCATATTGTGGCTGTACAGGACATTGGTGAGGCCACTTTTAGAGTACCGTATTCAATTCTGGTCTCCCTGCTATAGGAAAGACATTGTTAAATCTGAAAGGGTTCAGAAAAGATTTACAATGATGTTGCTGGGACTGGAGGGTTTGAGCTATTAGGGGAGACTGAATAGGCTGGGGCCTTTTACCCTGGATTGTTGGAGGCTGTGGATGACTTTATATAAGTTTATAAAATCCTGAGAGGCGTGGATAGGATAAAGAGCCAACGTCTTTTTCCCAGGGTTGGGGAGTCCAAAACTAGACGGCTTAAAGTGAGAGGGGAATGATTTAAAAGGGACCTGCGGGCAACTTTTTCACACAGGGGGTGATGTGTGTAAGAAACAAGCTGCCAGAGGTGGAGACAGGCACAATTACAGCATTTAAAAGGCATTTCAACGGGTATGTGAATACGAATGGTTTAGAGGGATATGGGTCAAATGCTGACAAATATGACTAGATCAGTTTAGGATATCTAGTTGGCATAGACGAGTTGGACCAAAGGGTCTGTTTCTGTGCTGAATGACCCTCTTGATAGCTGTCGACATGATGAGCTGAAGGACTTCTTTCTATGCTGCAAAACTACATGACTTTATTCCTACATCCATGGGTTTGGGTTCAAGAAAAGCTGATCAATACGAAGGCAAGATCAAAAACCATTTTCAGGCTTGGCTTCTTTATAACAGTGTTTATTATATATTTAGACTATTTAGAATAATACATGGTTTTCAGAGATATACCAGACTCTAGTCTTACTGTTACTGTGCTTCTAATATTCACATAGGAAGCCTTCAGGTTTCTGACTAATGTTTCTTGTGTTTCTCTTTTTATTCTTAAATAGCACAGTGTGGATGAAGTTATGTCCAGTAAGGAGCAACTCCATGACAACACTGCAAGGTCCTAAAGTCCTTACACAACAGATACAAATACTCCTTGGTTTGAAAAACTAAGCTGTTCCTTCTTCTCTTCTCCCACCTTGCCACCTCCACTTCAATTAAGACTGAGGCAAGAAGGCCTATGGATAACCTTCCTATCCCACTGCCCATTTTAATTTTATTTATTCATTGAATGTAAGTGTCAGCAATTATTGCCCATTCCTAATTGTCCAGAGGCCAACTAAGAGGCTATGGCTCTAGAGTCACATGTAGGGCAGACCAGGTAAGGACATCAGATTTCCTTCCCTAAAGGAGCCAGATTGATTTTTACAATAATTGACAACTTTTAAATTACTTAAAAACTGAATTCAAGTTTCACCATGTCATGGTGGAATTCAAACAAGTTTCCCCTGAACATTAGCTTGGCTTTCTAGATTACTACTTAGTGACACTATGCTACCACCTCCTGCCAGTTGAAGTCAATTCTTCATGATATTTACCCAGTGATGGACTAAAGACATGCCATGCAAGGAGTTCAAAATGCAAAGCTGAAAATGTGTTGCTGGAAAAGCGCAGCAGGTCAGGCAGCATCCGGGAACAGGAGAATCGACGTTTCGGGCATAAGCCCTTCTTCAGGAATGAGGAAAGTGTGTCCAGCAGGCTAAGATAAACGGTAGGGAGGAGGGACTTCGGGGGAGGGACGTCAGATCCTAGGTGGAAGATGAGGCGCTCTTCCTCCAATCGTCGTTTTGTTGTGGTCTGGCGATGGAGGAGTCCAAAGACTTGCATATTCTTGGTGGAGTGGGAGGGGGAGTTGAAGTGTTGAGCCACAGGGTGGTTGGGTTGGTTGGTCCGGGTGTCCCAGAGGTGTTCTCTGAAACGCTCCGCAAGTAGGCGGCCTGTCTCCCCAATATAGGGGAGAAGGTGTCGGGGGGGAGAAGGCTTGGGGGGAGGGGGGGGGGGGGGGGGACTACGTTCAAAATGCAAATCCGAACATGTTTGCTTGTAGGCTCTGATGGGGTTATCCCTTGTTCAAAGATACTCAGGGCCTGAATGGAGGACCTGGCACTGGGAAACGGGTGGGAGTCCCTGAAAGCCACCCTCTTTACTTGTTGCTAGCTTGCTTCCCCAACCACATATTGCGTTCCCATCATCACTCAACTTTGCCTGGGACTCTCCTGATCCAAAGCCTTGGATGGTGTTGCTGAACACAGAAGAGCCACTGATCTCAGATTTCCTGGAGTTCTTGGTAGGTTGGGCCTCTGTCCCCAGGGTAATTGACACTGCTGGCTAAGTACTTGATAGGGACTGAATTGCACGGGATATTCTTTAAAACACCCAACTTGAGACTTTTGCTGACTCTTAAGCTGGCGAACTAGATGACTGTCATCTCCATTAAATCCAGCTCACTGTAATTGAGCTTTCACCTCTGAACTAGGAGAGGGTGGAGGAAATTGCAAACAACAGTCAGGGTTCCTGTTGCTGACTGCCATTCAGTAATAACTGCAATAAGAGTGGCCATTGGTTGATGACCATATTGGCTTAAGCTCTGATATCCCAAGGTAAGGGGGTCTGCTGAAACTTTTACATCTCAAAGTGAGGGTGGTTAGTTACTTATGAAAGTGATGTTTTCAGGACAGGATACTGGAAAAAGTTGGAAAGGTTAGGGGTAAACTGGAAATATCTTAACTTTGCACATTATGACCATTCAATGTTATTTTAGGGAGGCAGCAAATGAGGAACATTGCATTTCCCAACTAACCAAAAAATGCAAGCAAGCTCTGTTAGAAGGTTATTCCTGTCACCAGCCCATATTCTGTATAAAATAATGGCAGAGGAGGTAAATGAATCTCTAAAATTGTATAACGTACACTGTCTAGTTCACAAATGAAGACCAGTCACTTGTTTGAAAAGTTAATAGTGTTCAGCCCCACACCTGAACATTATTTGTCAGCTTCTGGAAGGAAGGCAAAAATGGATGGGTGGGGCAATGGGAGGAAGGTGTTAAAAAATGAAATTTACTTAAAAATAGGACAATGATGTACAGGGCAGTAGTGTTTGAGATGGGAACAATGAATCAGTGGGCCACTGTGAACAATGTCAGATCTGTGGCAATTAGTAAAGGTGCAATGTTGTTCCTCCTGATCACTGTTAATCATCTTACTGAGTGGTTGTTAAGTCCACGTTTTGCTCGACAAATTGCCAAGAACTGACAATTTTCAACTCACAAAACACCCCATCCTCAAAGTATGAGGCTGAGTAGTCATCTCCTGCAGAGAACAGCTGGGGTGTGTGACATGAGGGTCTAATGCAAAATAGAAAATTAAAATTCATGAATCTCTTCACAATCATTTGTGTAACAAGATTAGGATGAGACAGCAGAAAATAGCTTGTATTATCAGCCTTCTTACAGTTCTCCAGCTGGTTATATTCTATTCTAAAACAGTACAGATAAGAGGATAACATATAGCCTTAAGAAGAAAAATGCTCATCCTGAGTTGGAGAAATATGGATTAAATTGAATAAGGACTCACTACAGCAATTTTATTTTAAAGGACAATATTGTAGAAAGGACAATATTGTAGAAAACACATAGAACATATCAGATTTTAGACGATGTTCAACATACATGAACAGATCACAAAAAAAAACTGTCTCATTCCCAGTCAGAGCAGACCTTTCTCAGTCCTCAGGTACTATTGTCACCCTTTTAAATCATGGTTCCAGGGATAAGGACCTTAGTAATAAATATAATGGAACGTCTACCAGCAGTTCGAGATGGAGAGAGAGGGCATCAAGCAGGGGAGTTTTACTTAGATTACTTACAGTATGGAAACAGGCCCTTCGGCCCAACAAGTCCACACCGACCCGCCGAAGCGCATCCATCCAGACCCATTCCCCTACATTTACCCCTGCACCTAACACTACAGGCAATTTAGCATGGCCAATTCACCTAACCTGCACATCTTTGGACTGTGGGAGGAAACCGGAGCACCCGGAGGAAACACACACAGACACGGGAAGAATGTGCAAACTCCACACAGACAGTCGCCTGAGGCGGGAATTGAACCCGGGTTTCTGGCGCTGAGGCAGCAGTGCTAACCACTGTGTCACCATGCCGCCCAAACAGTTCAAACAGTTGTACCAGGGCCTCCATCAACAGGTGGCGATGATGAGTGTGGGAGGGCTCATTGGTAGAAGGAAAAGACAGACAAAGTATTCCTCAACCCAATGTAAAATACAGACTTCATTCTGTGTAAAATCTGTAAATAATTCCTTGTTTAACCTTTGGTTTCACTTCATGTTTGCAATGATTTTAGTGGAATAAAGAAACCCTGCTTTGTGATCATTGGGCCATCCATGTTCAAGGAGAAAGTGAGGACTGCAGATGCTGGAGATCAGAGCTGAAAATGTGTTGCTGGAAAAGCGCAGCGGGTCAGGCAGCATCCAAGGAACAGGAGAATCGACGTTTCGGGGCATAAGCCCTTCTTCAGGAATGAGGAAAGTGTGTCCAGCAGGCTAAGATAAAAGGTAGGGAGGAGGGACTTGGGGGAGGGGCGTTGGAAATGCGATAGGTGGAGGGAGGTCAAGGTGAGGGTGATAGGCCGGAATGGGGTGGGGGCGGAGAGGTCAGGAAGAAGATTGTAAGTCAAACATTACATCTCTTGTGCAGGATTCTACAGCATAGGTATCTTGTCATAACAGACAAGGTTAAAGGTGTCTGGCCAAGTGGGTGATGGAGAAATTGAAAGTAGCAGTGTCTGAGAGACAGGTTAAAGCTGCTCCAGGATCACTGGAGCATCAGATATTGGCAGAGGAAGTCAGAATTGAGGCAGATGTTCACTTGATGTTACAGAGGGAGGGAGGCAGTACTCTTGCTAGGATACTCTACTTACCAATGTGCAGAAAACTGGAAAGATTCGGGGGAAGGCTGGAAACATATGATGATCTGGCAATTGAAGACTGGACTGAGGATGTCAAGCTGATTATGGCATCCAGAGGCCAAGATGTGGGTGAGCAGGTGGCTTTGGTGACGGAACATTTACACAGGAAAGCCAGTTGGGAAATAGTGGAAGGAGTACAAATGTTCAAATACGTCTGTGGCAGATCTTTGAAATATTAACATAGGTTTGGGCAGATATCAGTGGCCTGACATACCCATTGCAAAGGTTTTATGAGTCGAAGGAAGGTGAAGGGGTGGATCTGGTTTCTGCATTATCCTTTGGATCCTTCCCTTAAATTGGCCAGAGACAGGCATTTGAAGGACTATCTAGCTAGCAGAAGTAGTGAGGGATTGGAATGTCCAGATGAAGCTGAGGAGGCATAATAGTGACACACCTCAAATACCTTTCTTTGAAGCACAAGAATGTATTATTCAGATCATAGGATCCAATCTTTCCCCAAGACCAAGATAAAGAAAACCATCAGGAAGGTGACTGTTGGTGAAGACAAGGGTGTAAACCTCAGACTAAAGGGTCAGGGGGAACAGACAGCAATAAGCAAGCACAGATAGTGCTCTCTTATCTCCAAGGATGTTCCGAAGAGGTGTTCAAATTGACAGGACCGGGTACTTCAAACATGACTGCCCTTAGCAACCATGGCTGCCATTACCATCAGCCACAGAAACTCCATTCAGTGTAATGGCCTTTTCTTCTCACATTATACTGTATATACTCAGTGGGAGTCAGGCAGGGGTCAGGATCCTTCAGAACAAGGCTCAATCCTATGTACAGTAGTAGTGAGCCTGAAATGTGGCAAGGTGTAAGCATTATTCCAAAACGGCATAAGAGACGACACATCAGTTTTTACTCGTCATTTTTCCCAGAAGTATCTTGCTGAAGATTGAGTTTTGATTGATGTCTGTTCTCTCATCCAGGTCTCTGCTTTGCATGGGATGGACATTCGCTATCATGGTTCCATTGAGTTCTGGATGATATTTCTCTCTCTATTCATATGCTGGGGTTTCTAATAGTTTGTTCAATACTGCATTGGAAGTATGGCAGTTGGGAATATCTGCAGAGTTGAAGTCTAATGTATTAAGAAATATCTAGTCATCCTTTGAAAGTATATACAGTGATTGCTCCAAGCAGCAAATTGCAAGGTTGGCACATTGGGCACAGGAGCCTTTGACCTTGTTTGACGCACACAAAGTGTATTAGTCTGTATGGTTCTCTAGAACTGTCACAGGAAACTGTGATATTCTTTTAGCCATGTGCACCATCACATATCTTGAATGGTCATGTCAGCCAGCTCTAACTAGTCAACATTAGGCCTTGCTAGAAAGTCATGTGTAGCATAGCTCCCACTTGGTGGAACTCTGGAAGTCACCCTTGCCATAATGGGTGAAAAGAATAGAGTACCAATGCAGATTTCCAACATCAGCAACAATGATGTTTACTTCCAACCAAGAATGTCCATAAGTCTCCTTAACCCTGCCAGTGTTGTGAACAGTGGATCAACTAGAGGGGATATCTCTAACCTCATTTCATAAAAGGCCATTGGCAAGTTGGAGGAGACCCAGAAGAGGCAATTGGTTTCTATTCTCACCAAGTAGAAGACAACTTTCAGTAAAGATCACAATGACATTGGAGATTGCGACCTGGTAAGCCATCGGATTGTGACCAAAGGTAAGTGTCCAGTAAACATTCCAGACTGCTGGATCCCACTCATCAATGGGAGGAAATCTAGGACTATTTGCAGAAGTCATTGGAATAATGTGTTATCTGAGAGTCATCAAGTCTGTAACACCTTCCATATAGTCCTTGTGAAGAAGAAAGAAGGACACTTTAAGCAAAGGCGCTTAAGGTTGCTATCCTCTGCCTGGGATTGAGGAAGCATCGCAAGTTCCCAGAGGTGCAAAGTCTTTCTGCAGTTTTGATTTGGACCACAGTTATTATCAGCTACCCATCACTGAGCAAGACATTGTAACAAAGAGATTTCAAATAGGCAGTAGAGCCTTTATGAATACATAAGTAGTTCATTTGGGGTCTACATTGTTCCTGCTACCTTCACGTGTGAGATAGATACATTTATTGGCAATCCTAATTTCCAGTCCCTCCTTTGTATCTGGACAACATACTTTTCTTTGACTTCATAATCCAGGAGACTCTTGCAAAACTAAACACCATCCCAGCCCACTTGTCTTAGTTTTAACCTGAAAGTCAAACCAGAGCAGTGCTGACTTTTCTCGACAGAAGTACGGTACTTAACACTTCATTAGAAGGAAGGCAATACTCCTGATGATGAGAAAGTCCATGTGGTACAGCAGTACCCTCACTTAAGATTGGGAGGGCACTATGGGAGTTCCTTGGTCTAGTGGGCTACCATAGGAGATTTGTGCAAGGCTATTCACAGTTGGTCACCTGATTCCATGATTTACAGAGGAAGTCAAACAATGTTTAGGAGAGGATGTGTGAAGTGTGATTCTTCACGGAGCAGCACAGGGAGTTTGACACCAGCATCTTAAGCCTCGTTTGCACCCTTAAGCAGAAGCTTGTCTTATCATCTGTCCTTGGCTACCCAGATTTCTGACTCCCCCATCACATTGGAAACTGCTGACAATGTGCCTGGCCTAAGAATGGTGTTGTTACAGGTTCATGGACAGTAGAGGGTGGTTATCGCTTACGTCAGTTGGAGTCTCAAACTGAATGAGTGGAATATAGAGAATTACTCCAACATGAAACTCGAACTGCTGGCTTTCAAGTAGGCTATTTCCTATAAAATCAGACATTGGTGTACAGTTTGAACTGTTTTTAGACAACAACCCACTCATCTATTTTTAAACGTCCACCAAGCAGAAGCAACATACACCCAAAAGGCTGTTGAATGTGTGCAGTTCCAGAACAGTTCAGGCAAAGGTTATGCAATGCAGATACACTTAAGTAGAAGACTGACCACAGGAGGAACCCATTCGTGCCAGGTTGGGGGAGTGCTATAGAAAATGCCATGCCAATGTTGACCCTGTTCCCTATGACATTTCAATTAAGATTTAGCAGAATGATGCACTTAAATTATATTAGATTAGATTAGATTAATTACAGTGTGGAAACAGGTCCTTCGGCCCAACAAGTCCACACCGACCCGCCGAAGCGTAACCCAGACCCATTCGCCTACATTTACCCCTTCACCTAAACTACGGGCAATTTAGCATGGCCAATTCACCTAACCTGCACATTTTTGGATTGTGGGAGGAAACCGGAGCACCCGGAGGAAACCCACGCCGACATAGGGAGAATGTGCAAACTCCACGGAGAGAGTCGCCTTAGGTGGGAATTGAACCCGAGTCTCAGGCGTGGTGAAGCAGCAGTGCTAACCACTGTGCCGCCCACAAATGTGAGATCGAAACCAGGTTCAGACAGGTAGAGCTAGGTTGGTTTCATTTTGCTATCTACCTTGATAGAGGACTTCAAGTAGATTTGGCTTCAAGTAGATTAGCGTGGGCATATTCCTGATGAAGGACATTTGCCTGATTTTTGATTTTTTGTTGATTCTCCTGCTCCTCAGATCCTGCTGTGCTTTTCTAGCACCATACTCTCGACTCTAATCTCCAGCATCTGCAGTCCTCACTTTCGCCTACCATTACTGCAAGGCCTAACATCCATCAAACCCATGCAGCTGATGAGGTATTCTGAGCAGGCACTGAAACTGTAGAGGTTTTAATTTATATAAACCACACACATTACATTATCATTCATTTTACAGTTTGAATTTTAAAGTAGTGGCATGTAGGTTTTGGTTTATGTGTTTCAGGGGGCTTAATAATTAACTGGTCCGTCTTTCAGGAGCTAGGAGTCTTAAACCAGTATGTATCAAAGAACAGGGAACTGTGCCACTTCTGAGTCATAATGGAAGCTCAGTTGTGTGAATAACCAATGACGAGGGTTATATCAAGCTCTCAAGACCAGGAATTGAAAGAAACAATTTAGTCAAATTTATAGATATAATATTAAAGGGAACTCTTCTCCGATATTTGAGTATTGTAAAGTGATGGTGTTGGAATAGCTGGAATTTTCTTCTGCCATGTATGGAAATCTTTCAATGTGCTACATGGAAATAGCATTGTTTGTTCTATTTTGTTTTAATTTCTTTTGTGTAATAAGCTTGCATTTTAATATTAAACCTAGATGCATAATGATGCATGTTTGTGTTTCAGTGGAAGACTTTGTTAAACACAGAATAAACAAAATATGATCTATAAGCCCGATTTCAGACTGGCATCTGACACGTGCAGTAGCAACATCAGCTGGGATCATAAGTAGGTGCTGGAAAAGGATTGGGGAGGAGGATGGAGTCCTCTCTCAGCAGTCATGGCAAGGAGAGAGAGGTGAACGAAATCATCATTCCGGATAGCCTCAAGTGTCGAGTATTGATAGCAGTTCATGACTAAACAGGACAGAAAAGACAATTGCCCTGAGCAGAGAATAGTGTTATTGGCTCAGGATGGCTGCTGGTATTGATGACAACTGTCAACATTGACAGAAGTATAAACAGGTAAAAACAAGGACTACAGATGCAGTATACCTCATTGACTGAGGTATACTGTGGCCAAATCAAGGAAGTAACTTAAACTCTGCATGGGATCCCTAGTTGCCAAAAGACCTCATGCAATTGATTTTATGGTTCTTGACCCCAGTAGTAATGGAACTGTGCATGTTTTTGTACTGAAAGATATCTTCACCAAGTTCACACAGGCCATTCCCACCTGTACCCAAAGACCTAAACTATAGCCAAAGTGTTAGTGCCTGATTAATTTGCCCAATACAGTGTTGAATGTTATATTCATTGTGATCAGGGGCACAACTTTGAGAACCAGATCCTACAGGAGCTTTGCAAGGTCTATGGTATTGTTAAGAGCTGCAGCATTCTCTAGCATCTAGACAGTAATGGATAATTGAAGAATTCAAGTACAATGCATGACTGTGCACTTCTTTCTTCCTAAGAGTAAACAAAGGAGCCTGAGTACCTTCCAGAACTGGTTTATGTTTATAAAGTGGCCCACACTCATCCCCAGACTATTTTCCACCCTACCTGTTCTTCAATTAAGACCCGCTCCCTCCTGTATACCATCCTCTAAGGCTCGTGTACCTTTAGATTGAGGGAATCTTGTTAATAAGTGGATAGCTGAGGACTGCACAAGGCTAAGCCAGGTGTTTGAGACGTGACCACAAGGTGTGAGAGAGCAGTGTTGAGAAGAAAAACCACGAACAGTCACAAAGCTGACAGGATTGAACTTCCAATCAGTACATGGGTATTCTTCCAAAATCAGGGATCAAAAGAAGATAGAGGATGTGTGGGACCCTGAACCCCACAGAGTCATCAAGCAACCAGACAGAGCTGGCTGCATCCATGTTGTTAAAACAAGAGTTAAAGGACAGCCTCAGAAAACAATTTATAGAAATGAGTTGCTTGAGGTCAAAAGTCTAGTGGATGATGTCGAGACAAGCAGATCACTCAGTGTTATTGCAGAACTCGAAGTGTCAGTACTACTTATGTTATATTTATACAAACATTTTGTGTGTTTTCCCATTGAGCCAGTTTTTCAGCTTGGAATGTTGTGAAATAACAGTGGCATATCTGCCAGCAGCTAAATCATGGAGTCATAGGCCAATAGGAATCAGAGGTGTTCTTGATTTAGAGTCACTAAATTGTCAGGAATTGTGAATGGTGCTCATGCTTGGAATGAAAAGAGCAATTAAAATTGTCAGTTCTACCGGGTGGAGCTAGCAGAAGAGAACAGCAATGGAATATCATTGAGTGAACTCTAAGTGTCAAACTGGAACAGGCAAATTAAAGTGAATTCCTAAGCGCCGTGGCATATCCTGATTTGGTCCCAGTAGGGGGAAAATCCTCAAGAGCCTATAATGTATAGGGGAGTTCTCAGGTGGGAACTAAGCAAAAAAAAAGCAAGTGATATTTTTAGATTTAAATAATAAGGGCTTAGAAAATAAATTATTAAGTTAGCCGTACTTTGTTAATTCTTTTGCAGTGTAAGGTTTTGTCCTAAATATGAAATCTTGTGGTATAATTTATTTCAATTAATAACTGGAAGTTTGTTTTACTTTTTAAAAAGTTAACATCTCACTTGATCATTACAGGGATACAATGGTTATCCAGTTCAATTGGACTGGATCAGAAACAGTCCAATTAGAGGGTGGCAACAGCACAACAGGAAGCTAGTCACAGTTATGCCATTCAATTAAAACTACCCATAAAAAGGTGCACAGCAGAGGACACTCATCCAATGGCACACAGGTGAAGCAGAGTGATGGAGCAAGTGGTCTGGATACACTTGGTAAGTAAAGGAGATTTTAGGGGCCCATTAACCCTGCACGGCTAATCTACTTCACCACCATTTTCCTGCACAAACCTTGTATCCTTCGATGTTCTTAATATACCAATTAACCTTTGCTTATTCAACCCTCAGTGTCCACGCAATTCACAAGTTTTAGGTGAGAAGTGTATTAGTTTACTCAGTATTTGGCTGGATGTTTGCAGTAACAATTCTCAAGGGACTCAATATGACTTTTAATTTAAAAGTGTTTACCTGCAGATTTAACAAACAAATTATTCTTGGCATGCAACATCTCTGGCAAGGCCAAATTGTTTATCCATCTCTAATGACCTCTGATAAAGTGGTGTTGAATCAGTCTTAGACATGTAGCAAATGACATTAGAGAGTACAACCTACTAACAGAGAATAGTTGCCTAAAGGTGAAAGTTGAAAGCTAAGTATAAAAACAAAAAAGGCAGAGACAGAAAACATAATTCCAGTAGCCATTGTGGAAAGTAGCAGAAATAATATACATTATAAGAATATGATTCCTCTCTGTAGTTCTGAGTCTGAATGAAATGACCATTGGGGAGGATTGAAGTGGATATGTGGCTATCTCTACCAAAGAAGAAACAAACTTGTAGCCCTGGCATTACTGCTTTGTACAAAAAGATAAAGTTGAGAAGTTCATTATTTTATCATTTGGATACCTGTTAATTAGATGGCAATGAAGTCTTTGACCTTCTGTTAGGGCTCTTTGATGAAATTTACAAGGAAGATTGAACTTTGATAAATTTTAGAACTAAAGATGAGCATTCGAAGGCAGAATACATTGTGGAGGTTAACAGATTGTAAGATTGAGAGTTCACTCAGGGATTCCTTAGATCAGAAGGTGCTTAAATTGTTATATTGTGCTAAAGTCACATCTAGACAGAGTTCTAGTTGTAACTGATGTTCAGTTCGCAGAAGGAGATGGTGTCAAAACAAACAGCTGCTGTCTTGAAAGAATCACTGAGGGAACAGTCATTTCCTTCAGCCTTTCTGGATGAAATGGTACATTCCAAGGTGACACTCAAAATAGGAGACTCAACAATTGCCAGCTTTTGGAATAGTTCAGATAATGGTCACAGACACTGACACAATGGATGGATATAAATAGGCAGAATTATGAATCAAACTGCTTTCAGGAGATCTTGCTACTGTTACAGAAGACAAAACTGGAACAGCAATAAAAAAATGAATGAATCCTGGCAAAGGCAAGGAAGAATTAATATGTACTTTAGCTAAGATTCAAAATATGATATACGATGAACTGCCCAGAGTGAACAGGTATGATTCTCAAAATTAGACAAAATGAGACTGAGGAACAGAATGAAAATAATGATGATTCTGGACAATTATACTGTTAAGCAGGAATTTTAGATGAATGTGTTAGCATGGATTTTGTATATGTGCAGTGCAGGATAGTGCTCATACTTCAACTCGATTCACTGAGTCCTGAAGATTGAAACATGTTAAAGAATATCAAAATACTACTTGTTTTAAGTCTGGCAATGACAATGCTCTGTGGATACTTTATATGTGAGAAACTGCTGTTGAGTTAAATTTTTATGAAAAAATTACAAATAAAGCCTGACATGGAGTATGATAAGTAATTATTTTTTATTAAGTTTGTGGATCCACTGTTAAGTTTTTGTTAGAAAGTTACAATGGCTAAAATTCCTCAATAGTGTTGTATTAATGACATCATTCGATAAGAAACAGGGAAAACGAACTGCCTAAGCTGCATAGACCATTTACTTGTCCGATTTGTAAAATGTTAAAAACCTTCTGAAAGGATGCAGGTGTGGTTGACTAAATTTAAATGTGGCTTATACAAAAAAAAATGACAATTGCGAGATCAGTAAAAAAGTATTGAATAATGAAACCATGTCCTATTCTGGGCTGTTCACTGGCATGTGATTTTAATATGATAGTTATCAAGGTATTGGGGAAAGACCCAATTTTTATAGACCAGAAGACTAGATTGAGTTTTTCTACAATAATACATATTAAGGACAAATGAGTTTTTACAATCATGGAGAAATGGATAGACTTGCAACAACACTGAATGATTGACTGGTAGTAATTGGGAATTTATCAATAATGAGCTCAGAGATGTGTGCACATAAACATCACATCTAAAACTTCTTTTAGCAATGGGCTTTGTGAAAGGAGTCACATACTCATCATTTAAATCCTGTATAGAATGTAAGCTGACTGACTGACTAGATTGCCAGCTGACAATTGCCTTGCAAAGGAGGTTCATGGAAACAGTTCTTTCCAGATGATCAGATAGTATAGTCAATCAATTAGTTATGGGCAAAATTCCAAATTGTTTTCTGTATTGTATGATAATCTTTCTGCTCTAGAATGTAGTACAGTTAGTTCAACATTTTTCTGCACATTTTTGCTTTATATGAACACAGACTGGCTTTTGTTAATGTCAAGGATTCAGCTAAGGCTTGGAGAGCATTAAAGTATTCTTTAAGACTACCTGAGACATCATTTAATTTGGGAGAAATGATATGAAAAGGCCTTGAAAGGTCATGATGATAAGACAACGTCTACCAAAACAACAAATTGTTTGACAGACATTGTCTTTCTATCACGACATTACAAGGCCTTTTAATATCATATTTCCAAAATTAAATGCTGTTTTAGCTTGAGTGGATTACACAGTGAAATAATAGATCATAGAGCTGATGCACAACTGAATTAAAAGTTCTTATGATAACGGTTTGGTGGTTGCCATTGAGTCTGACCACATATTAACAACTGAGGCAAAACAAAGTGAATTAGATTTCTGGAGAGAGCTTGGTGTTTATTCTGAAGTACCAGATAAGGCATCATTGCAGCATCGACTCATTTGTATTGAAAATGTGATGCCTTGTTCTAGATCACCTTCAACTATGGGAAACATCATCATTTCATTGAGATCTCTCCAGCTTTGTCAGAATTTTATATGTTTCAATGAAATCCTTTTCTCATTCTTCTTAACTCTAGTGAATAAAGGCCCAGTCAACACAATCTATCTACATAACAATTAATTAAATAGAATAGAGGTTGCTGGGCAGGTAATGTGTTGCCGTTAGTGTGTGGATCTGGTGATGCATGAACAACGCACGGTGACCATATATGCACCAAGAGTTTGTTTTTCGAGGAATGTCAGCTCAGGGCCGATGAGCTGGTGTCTAAGCTGTGAACACTGACATACTTGCAGAACTATTCCAAGGAATAGTCATGGGATGTGAAATGTTGACTTTTGTTTCTCCACAGACACTGCCCAACCTGCTGAGTTTCTTCAGCACTTTTTATTTCAAATATCCAGCATCCACAGTATTTTGTTTTTTATTCAAGAGTATTTCATGTTCCAGAAAAAATAGGCAGAAAGGAAAAAGAAGTGTGTTGGCCTTGTCATTAGAAGAAGGTATCAGTACAGTGGTGAATAGTGGTTTATGTGGAATAGGTTCTAATGTCGAATCAGTTTTGGGTAGAAACAATGAATAGCAAATGGAAAAATCAATGTTGGAGCTCATGGACCTCTTAAAAGCTACCTTATGGTAGGGAGAAGTTTGATTGGGAAATAATGGAGACACATAAGAAGGGCATTACAATTGTCATAGGTAATTTTTAATCTGCACATTGATTAAATCAGATGGGCAAGGATACCATAGCAATAAAATCTGTAAAAGTGCATCAAGGATTGTTAAAGCACATTATTGCAGAACCTATTTGAAAATAGACTATTTTAAACCTAGTAACATGTTGGATCTCAAACCAGCGTTCCCAACTTAAATATAGGCAATTCCAGGAGTATGAAGAAAGTTGTTTAAACTGGCTGGGAAAATAGACTAAGTTGAAAGTCACCTGATGAGCAGTGGCAGATATCTCGGCAGCTTTCCTCATCTGTTCTAGGCAACATGTATTCCTCAACCAAAATTTAAAACTGGTTATTTGATCATCTATTACATTATTGTTTTGTAGTGCTGTAATGAGCAATCTTACTGCCATGATTCCTACATATAACAGTGCACGTCAAAAGCTTTAAAACACTTTGGTGCTTCCTGAGGTTCTGATGGAGCTATACAAAGGCAAATATTTCCTTATAATACTTAGCTGGAACTGCAACTCACCTGTTGGTCACAGCAGGTAATGCATTGATATTTTACTTTCATGTGAACACTAACTGCATGACTATACCAGGGAATGATGAGAATTAATTCAAAGTGGTAGAAAATCTAAGCAGAAAAATAGCATAACAGTGACAGTTTTTGTCTTTACCAAATGTAAGATAATTTCTACACCTATACTGGTAATACAAACTTATGCATTATAAGTATAAACTTATAAAGCTTAAACTCATAATGGACACTGTCACGTAACACAAAATGGAGTTGAAGTCAGGGAACCTCTCTTCTTCTTGTGAAAGTGTGGAATAGTAAGAATACTGAGCTAATTTTTTAATATTTGGGCACTTTTTTAGCTGAGACATTCAAATGCTAACGATTCTTCCTGTGAAAATGGTTGCATTTTTTCACCACTTAGAAACACCGGGCTCACAATAATATTGTAGCTGCTTATTTGGTCCAAACCATCCTTTTATGAATCTTTTATTTAACCAACTAAAAGACTTCCTGATTCCCTTTGATGTCAGCTGTTTGTCTATTTTCATATTCTTTCCTTACTACTCTTATTTATCTTTTTACTTGCCCTTGGAATTTCCATACTCAGCGTGGATCTCACTCATTATCATTTGGCTAATGCATCTTTTGCTGCTTTACCTTTTTCCTTTTATTTCTTTCGTCATCAAGGGAGCCAGTTGCCCTACATTTTGGTTTTGTGAAAGATGAACTACACTGTATGTGACCCTTTCTTTTAAAGTCAGTTGTCTCTGATCTAACTTACCTGGGCTAGGCCTGTTCTCAACCTGCTGGAATTGACTCTTCTCCAATTATGTATTTTAATCTAGATTTTTCTTTTCCATAGCTAGCCTTAATTGAACCTTATTATACAATGATCACTGTTCCTTAAACATTCGACTGCTGACACTTCCTCCACTTGACCCACCTCATTCCTTGTTGAGCCACAATGTACTCATCAAGAAAATTTTCCGGAATATGCTCCAGAAATTCTTTCCATTTTCTTCCCTTTATTGTATTATTATTTCAGTTTACATATGGATGGTTTAAGTCTCTATCATTACATTATTCTAGTTCTCACAACTCTTTAACTTTCCTACAACGTAGTCCTGTATCCACTTTCCACCAGTGGGGAGCCTTCAGAACATATATAGTACTGTAATAGTAACTCGATTGTTTCTTTTGAGGTAGGTGAGTGATTGGATTTCTTCAATTTAAAATATTTTAGAACATGACTAATTGGAAGCAGGTGTCAAGGTTCTTGAATTTGAAACACATCATGAAAATTATGTATAGAATTGAGAACTACATCATTGTTCAAAAATCAGACTGAAGAGCTAAGCCACAAAAAACTCCCTAAATCTCTGTGCTCCAAAGACAGTGATTATTCTGTTTCTGGATTAACCCAATACAACCAAGATGAACAAGATATTGTTCTACATATAGTAGAGAATCTATTAAAGTGTCAGTTTACTATGATTATTTTTCGTTTCCTACGAATGTTTTTCCTTTCAGACAAATGTTATTCTTTTCATACAAAGTACTCTTATGTAGTCTATTGAGACAAATAGTACAATAAGATCTACATTAGCAATATCTTTCAGTTCTATGGAGTCTTTTTTTCATGATAATAACAAGGTAGAATTGGGTAGCTGTAGGAATTAGCTGAAGGTGCAGTTAAAGTAGATTTTAAGCACATTTTCAAATTGCAGCAAGATGCAACAAGGTGGGGCAGAGAGGGAGAGGTTTCCAGAGAGTGTGGTGTGATTACCGATTGCAGAGTTAATGAAATGAGGAGAAATATACAGCATATCAGAGTTGGAAAGTGGTGGGTAAGAGCAACCACACAGGGCTGGAAATAGTGGCAGATGTAGAGTGGAGTAAAGGTCCAAAAAGGTAGATGATTAATAGGCACAAAGAGGTAAATGGGTATAATCTAATTGCCATTACAAAAATATGGCTCAAGAGTGACCAAGAATGGGAACTGAATATTATGAATCTTTGACATTTAGGATGGATAGGCTGAAAGGTGAAGGAGATTAATCTGAAAATAGGGGATGGTATCAGTAAATTAGGAAGGGAGGATTTCAGATTGCAAGTACAAAATGTAGACTCTGTTCGGGTGGAATTAAAAATCAGTTAGGAGCAGCAGACATTGGTAGGAGTTGTTCATAGGCCATCAAACAGTAGTGGTAGTGTGGGACATGGTATATCATGGGAGATTAGAGAAGCATGTAATAAAACAGGTAATAAAATGATCACGAGTGATTTAAACCTGCATATAGGCTAAGCTAATCTAATGAGCAGTAATGATTTCTACCGTTTATTAAAGAGTGCATTCAAGAGCAATATGTTGACGAGCCGATGCAAGAATAAACTAGGTGAGATTTGAAATTATGCAAAAAAAGGTTAAATCATGTTAGTGATTTTTGAGAAGATTTGTAGTTCAGGTTGATGATACCTAAAAGAACTTTTAGGTATGATTCATCATATTATAATGGAATTTTATATTATGTTTGAAAGTAAGGCAGGTAAATCTGAAGTCAGGACGTTAAATTTCAACAAAATAAATTAAGAAGGCTGAGTGGAAAATTGACTGAGGTGGATTTGGACAGTATCTTAAGATACGACAGTACAAAGGAAATTGATAGTCTTTAAAGAATTATTACAAAGTTTACAACAATTGTACATTCCTTCAGAGAAAAAAAAACAACAAAGTCAGTCAAACCGTTGCTAACAAAAGGCAATTAAGGTTTGTATAAGATTAAAAGAGAAAACCTGAAAGTTGACAGAAATAGATTAGATTAGATTAGATTACTTACAGTGTGGAAACAGGCCCTTCGGCCCAACAAGTCCACACCGCCCCGCCGAAGCGCAACCCACCCATACCCCTACATTTACCCCTTCCCTAACACTACGGGCAATTTATCATGGCCAATTCACCTGACCTGCACATCTTTGGACTGTGGGAGGAAACCGGAGCACCCGGAGGAAACCCACACAGACATGGGGAGAACGTGCAAACTCCACATAGTCAGTCGCCTGAGTCGGGAATTGAACTCGGGTCTCTGGCGCTGTGAGGCAACAGTGCTAACCACTGTGCCACCGTGCCGCCCACTAATAGTGGCAAATCTGAGCATTGGGAGCATTTTAGAATATAAGGAGGCCGAAGAAATTGATAAAGGGAGATTACAATATACCTGTAAACTATCAAAAATCATAAATGGACCATAAAAGCTTCTACAGGAATTTAAAAAGGCAACATTTGGCTGAGGCAAAAGTGGCCATTACAAGCAGAGTCAGAAGAATTTCTAATGGAAAATAGAAAAATGGTAGGGAAGCTAAATGAGTACTTGGTGTATGTTTTCACTGAGGAATATCAAGAAATCTCCCACAATTTGCAATCCAACAGATGGAGAGAAGGAGGAACTGAAGGAAATGAGTGCTTGTAAGAGAAATTAAGGGGTCTGAAGATTGACAAATCTTTCCGGCCTAACATGCTATATCCCAGAGTGTTGAAAGAGGTAGCTATGGAGGCAGTGGATGGATTAGTGACCATCTTCCCAAACTCTATTGATTCTGAAATAGTTCCTGCAGATTGGGAGGTAGCAAATAGCACCCAACTATTTAGAAGTGGAAGGGCTGGAGAATAGAAAACACGAAACTATACATTTGTTGCCTTATATCAGTCGTCAGGAAAATGCTGGAATCTATTATATAGGTTGTGATAAATGGATACTTGGATAATAATCTGATTGGGCATGGTCAATGTGGATTTGTACTGTTTGATTAACCAATCAGAGGTCTTTTGCCCACTTGAGGGTGGCATGGTGGCTCAGTGGTTAGCATTGCTACCTCACAGTGCCAGGGATTAGAGTTCGATTCCAATCTTGGGCAACTGTCTGTGTTGAGTTTGCACATTCTCCCAATGACTGCGTGGGTTTCCTCTGGATGTTCCGGTTTCCTCCCACAATCCAAAGACGTGCAGGCTAGGTGAATTGGCCATGCTAAATTGCCCATAGTATCAGTTATTAGTCGGGGTAAATATAGGGCAAGGGAATGGGTTAATCTTTGGAGGGTCAGTGTGGACTTGTTGGGAGGAAGGGCCTGTTTCCACACTGTAGGGATTTTAATTCTAATTCTTTGAAGACAGAGAATTAAATAGGGAGTTGGTGGCCACCTTGTACATGAAGTTTCAGAAGGATTTTGGCAAAGTCCCCTACTGGAAGCTGGTAGCAAGACTAAAGCACATGGGGTAAAAGGTAATATACTGCCACAGATTAAGAATAAACTAACTGATAGTAAATAGAGTAGGAATAATATGGGATGGAAATGTGTTGCTGGAGAAGCGCAGCAGGTCAGGCAGCATCTAGTGAACAGGAGAATCAACGTTTCGGGCATTAGCCCTTCTTCAGGAATGAGGAAAGTTTGTCCAGCAGGCTAAGATAAAAGATAGGGAGGAGGGACTTGGGGGAGGGGCGTCGGAAATGTGATAGGTGGAAAAAGGTCAAGGTGAGGGTGATAGGACAGATTGGGGTGGGGGCGGAGAGGTCGGGAAGAAGATTGCAGGTTAGGGCCTGCTGGACAAACTTTCCTCATTCCTGAAGAAGGGCTAATGCCCGAAACGTCGATTCTCCTGTTCCCTAGATGCTGCCTGACCTGCTGCGCTTCTCCAGCAACACATTTCCATCTCTGATCTCCAGCATCTGCAGACCTCATTTTCTCTTCTAGGAATAATATGGGTCATTCTTGCATTGCGTAGGCTATCACAATGATCAGTACTTTGGCTCCAGTTGTTCAGCATACATCAATGATTTGGACTTGGGGACCGAAAGCAATATTTTAAGTTCGTTGATGAGACAAAGCTAGATGGGAATGTGTGCTCTGAGTAAGATGGACAGGCTTTAAGAAAATTTGGAGTGCCTTGGTGAGTAGGCAAGATCATGGCGGATCTAATATAATGTGGAAAAATGTGAGACTACCCACTTTGGTAGAAGGAACAAATGTGAATCATATCTTCAACATGAAGATGTACAAAAGGACTTGGTGTCCTTGTCGGTATTTCACTGAAAGCTAACATGCAGTGCAGCAAGCAATTAGGAAGGCTAGTGGTAAGTTAGTCTTTTTTGCAAGAGAATTTGAGTACAGGAGTAGCAAAGTAGTGCTTCAACTGTATAGATTTTCATTAAATCTCACCTGATGTAGTGTGCACAGTTCTGGTCCCCTTCGGAAGGATATTACTGCCATAGAAAGAGTGCACTTTACCATTTTACCATGTTACCACACTTATTGCTGGATGGTGGAAATGTTCTATGAATAGAGACTGAAGGAAATGGGCCTGTATTCTCTGGAGAATTGAAGCACGTGAGGTGATTGAACTGAAACCTACACTAAAATCACATTTTGAATATTCCCCTGCAGTTTTGATATCCTATTTTAAGAAGGATAGAAATGCATTGGTGGTGGTTCAGAGGAGGTTTACTAGATTGATACTTGGAATAAATGGGCTGTCTTATGAAGAAAGATTGGACAGTTAGGCTTGTTTCCATTAGGGGCTAGAAGAGTGGGGGTGACTTGACAAATGTGGAAGATTATGAATAGTCTTGATATGGTAGACATGGAAAGGGTGATTCCTCTTGTATATTAGTTCAGATACAGGGGCATTATTTTAAAATAGGGAATCATTCCTTCAGGACAGAGATATGGATTTTTCCTTCTGAATTTGTAATTCTCTTCCTCGGAAAGTAATAGGGATTGGGTCATTAAATATTTTTAATGCAGAGGTGGATAGATTCTTGTTAGACAAGGAATCAAAAATTACTGGAGGTAAATGGGATTGTGGAATTTGAAACAAATAGATTGGTCATGATCTTATTGAGTGGCACAGCAGGTTTGAGGGGTCAAATGGCTACTTCTGCTCCTGTTTCATATTTGTATGTAAATTACAGGAAGGAATAGACAGGGTGGATGCAGGTATGATGTTTCTCCTGGTTTGATTGTTTAGAACCAGGGGAAACCATTTCAAAGTAAGAGGGAAACTAGCTTCAATCTCTTTTTCTACTACTTTAATCAATATATGATCAATAGGTGTCATTGTTATTATACTGTTATTGTACTATGCCAACCAGGCTAATGGTAGAGTTTGGCACTCCATCTATGAATTAGATGTTTGTTCTGATTTTAGGTTCAAGTCCCATTTAAGGATTTTAACACATAATCTAGAATGACAATATATCATAATTGCCACAGATATCATGATTCAGATAAGACACTAAACTCAAGTCTGTAAAGTTTTTAACAGGTGAATGAATGAAGTAGTGTGATTTCTGAACATGTGCCTTGGCTAACTTTTATGCCTTAACTAATATAATTTAAGTAAGCATTGTGGGTATTTATATTCTGTGGGACCTTGCAGTGCACAAATTAGCTTTTGTTTGCTTAAATAACAACATTCATTAATATGACTGGGAATAAAAATAAAAAAAGTAAAAATTCATGATAAAAATCTGGGATTAAGAGTCTAATGATCATTGCCAATTGTCTGAAAAGACATCAGGTTCACTGTCCTTTAGAAATGGAAATCTGCCATCCTTACCCAGTCAGGCCTACATACGACTTCAAACCCACAACAATGTGGTTGTCTCTCATCTGGGCAATTAGGGATGGGCAATAAATACTGGTCTGGCCAGCAACATCCATGTCCTATGAATGAAAAGAAAGATTATCCTTTCAAGTACTTCAGTGGATGTGAAACCACTTGCAAAGTCATGAAAGGTACTACATAAGTACTAATTCTTTCTTCCTCCTCAAACTTTGAAGGAGAATAGAAAGGAACATTTAAAATCAGCAATTCGATATGCTCTTTCTGCCTACTACAACCTCATTGTTCTAAAATTAAAACTCTACCATTAGCCTGGTTGGCATAGCACAATAACAGTATAAAAGGGTCAGATTGTAATGGTAAAAAGAAATTTCATCAATTGGAAATTATCAAGCAGATGAACATACTTCTGAAGTCAGGACTAAGTCATAGTGTTGGAGCAGCTTTGTGTACTATTATTTTTAATATAACAATATCGCATTTGGCCAAAGACAGCTTAACATCAAGCGATCAAAAATTGAGAAGGGCCACTCTTCCAAGTCTTTAAATAGAATATACAGTTAGTATATTCTATCCCACAATATCTGTTGGATTTGGACCATGATCACAGAACTAGGGGACTGGAGTATAAAATTCACAAAACTAGAGACTAGAATTATAAATGCCATAAAGTAATATCTATCTGAAAAACTTTCAAATGTAAGCAGTTATGTCAATTACCAGGTGCAAATTAAATTTGGAAAACTAAACTCAAATCTTTATGGAAGGTAATATGTTATGAACAGACAGTAATGACCAAAAAGATCTCATCACCGATTTAAAAGCTGGTTTGCCTTCTACCGAGATCATAACATGGAATTCAACGAATCAGATTTGCAATTACAGATTGCGAAGCTGGATTAAAATTTCATAGATTTATTGATTGAAAGATTATACAGTAATTTGGCTTCCTTTATTGGTAGCATTCTCAACTCCAAGGAGTAGGAAAAACAAGCTAGTACCACAAACTGCTCCCAAGCACCTTCTAGGTCTGAAGCATTAGCATCAGGAGCAGAGTCCCGACAGTAAGTTGCCTGTCAGTTCACTCTAATACATGTGGTATGTTGAAGGAAAGATGAATGAATAAAAATAAAATAGGTTCAAAATTGGCATAAGTAACACACAAATATACTTTTTTCTTCTGCATCAGGGCTCAAAATGTTGTGATTGTAGTCTTTCATATTGTAATACCACTAAGGAGATGATATACTATTAAATATTTGAATACATTTCAAGTCGTACAAAAATTGGTTTTAAGTAAATTTGATAGCCCTACTCCTACTCTGTTGTCAGTTTTGTGAATTCATCTATTAAGGCTACTTGTATAACTTCAGCTGAACGTGACAGCAATTCCTGAGTAGTAAAAAAAAATGTCCTTTAGTGCAAAAGAAATTACAATATTATATGCACAGTTCTCTATCACAGTCGACAAGAAAATGTAGAAACAGCTAAAAACATGCTGATTTTGTGCCTAGTCATAGATCAAAGTCCCTCTTTGATTTCGTTTAATCCAAAGGTCTAGAATTGAATTTACTGACAGTTACCCATAAGTCACATAGCAGCCTGCCAGATGACAGAACATATTTCAGAAATAGGTAACATTGAGCAAGAAGGCATAGCAGATAATATTGTACCAAATTAAGTGCTCTTGACCTAAATCTTGTAGTGTCTGATACAGATACCAAAACAGCTTATCAAAACTTCACAAAAGTTGTCACATTTAGCAAGATCTGGAAACAGCATCTTGGTAATCTTGTCATGAGGATCATTGTGACTGCCCCTTTCAAACACCGCTTTCACTCCTAAAATGAATATAAGTCCTGCAGGCACCTTGCCCATTGTTTCCTCCAGTAAGTACTCAGTGGGTTACTTAATACCTGATTATTTCCTCCCATAGCACATCATTATCAAAGCTAACCAATCATTTCAGCACTGGTCAGGAAGTAAATCTGATATCTTTGTAGCTTGTCAAGTTCAGATCACATCCCATCAAATACATTTATGGGGTAACCTGCTGCCACAAAGGAAGATGGTTATGGTTGTGAGAGATCAGTTATCCTAACTGCTTTATCAATGACCTTCCCTTCATCATAAGGCCCAAACTGGGGATGTTTGCTAATCACTGTTCAACGTTCTGATGTGCATGTATGTGATATGGGAACTTGGCTGTATGTGATATGAGGACATGGCTGTATGTGATATGTGTCCATACTGTGCAGCTATATGATATAAGAAATGTCCAGCTAAATGGGCTGAGTAACTATACAAACTATGCAAAATTGTCACTCCATGAATGAAGATGGGGCTCAGCAGGGGCTGACTAAAAAAACTCATATCTCTCATGTGCATGTAAAATTAACTTAGATTTACTTAAACAGACTGCAACGAGGTTACACTTTAATCTCCAGCATACATGGGTATACCACCACTGCAATTTCCAAGTAACTTACCATCTCTGTTTGGAAATACATTGCTATCCATTCAGGGTCACTGGGCCAAATGCCTGGAACTCCCATTCTAACACCATTGTGACTCTAGTTATGTAAAATGGACTAAGGCTTCTCACCACCACCTTAAGGATAACTAAAAATGGGCAATAAATGCTGGCCCATTCAGTGACACCTTCATCCTGAGACTGAATACAAAATAAGGTGTTAGTACAAGAAGGAAAATTGAATCTAGTGGTTTTGAGATCAGGAAATGGGTATCAGCTTGAATATTATTCAATGGCACTGTGCATATGTAATCTTAAATGAAGATTGAAGCCCTTGAATAACCTCCTTACATCTAAGATTAACATCCACTTGAAGAAGTAGTCAACAGTTTCAGCAGAGGAAAGGAAGGCAAGCAAATTGCAGAAAGCAAAGAAAATTTGCAGGGCATTAGTTCATGAGAATTGGAAATGATCAATATGCATATTAACTTTTCTCTGTACAGTAAATACAACTGGTCACTGATCATATTGAAAATATATTCAATAAATGTCAGCATGCACAAATTTGTAACATACTTTGTTATAAGTGCACAACAATTTCAAGATCTGATATACTGCTGAGCTTCAAGAAGCTATTTACTAAGTTTTCTTCATCACAAAAAGACTCAGTGCCCTTAGGGTATGTTTACTTCTCGCAATTAGAATCTCTGGCTACAAAGAATATGTTAGTTTAATATAGAACTTCAAATTGATAGTGAAAGAATTTGTTGCATAACATGATGGACATTATATCTGTGAAACAGCATATTATCTGACACAGGGGAGTACAACAGGAGATTTAACAGTCATTAAGCAATCATTTAAAATTTTCCGTGTTCATCATATTTCAAGCATTATAATAAATAGTTCTTCAACTATTGGGAGTGTGCCTTCTGACATTATTTGGGCATGCAGGAAACAACATTGCACCTGACAACTCCTAGTTCTTTTCTGCATGCTGCCCCTTAGTGAGAAAGCTTGAAAACAGAGTGTCAAGTTCCAAATGTACACTGATAACACCTAGCTTTATCTCACCCCCACCTCTCTTGATCCAATCACTATCCGATATCCAGTACTGGATAAGCAGAAATTTTCTCTGACTAAAAACTGGGAACACCGAACCCATTATTTTTGACCCAGTTACTGGGTTAAAGCTAATAACTCCAATCTTCTTCATGATAACTCTCTGAAGCCTATTTAGACTGTTCACAACCAAGTGTTGTATTTGGTCCCAAGTTGAGCTTTCAACCAAATGTCCGCTGCCTCACCAAGGCCTTCCATTTCAACCCATGTAACACAGTCTCACCCTGTCCTACCTCAGCTCTTCAGTGCTGAAATCCATAGCTATTCTTCTGTTATCTCAAGGCTCAACTATTCCAGTGCTCACTTGGATGCCAGCTGGAAATTGCAGCTCAACAATATTTTGCTGCCTATAACTTAATTCATACCAAGAGCCATTCATCCATATCTCCGATGCTTGCTGGACCATTGGCTCCCAATTAAACAGCACCTTGATTTTAAAATTCTCATTCTTGTTTTCGGATCACTCCATTGATATAGCCCTCCATAACTCTAACCTCCAGCCCTCTAATCCTCTAGAATATCTGTGCTTCTCTGCTTCTGGCCTCTTGCACTAATGGCAGCCATGCCTTGAATTACACACTAAAATAAAACAAAGCACTGCAGATGCTGGAGATCTGAAATATAAACCGTCACCATACTCAAAATTTTAACTCTGCTTTCTTCCCACAGATGGTGCCAGATCTGCTGAGTTTCACCAGCAATTTCAGGTTTTGTTTCATACCTTGAATTAGCATGGGTCTCAGCTCTGGAATTTCCCGCCCAAACCTCTTCATATTTGTTCATTATTTAAAGCACTCCTTTAAAACCTCTCTTTGACCAAGATTTGGTCATCTGCCCTTATATCTCCTTAATGTTAAATTTTGTTTAATTATGCTTCTGTGAAGTGCACTGGGATGTTTTATTGCTTTAGAGTATGATATTGGTTGTGTAATTTAGATATATTTTAATATTATTTATTTCAGATTTTGGACTTTTAAATTTTGAATGAGTGGTATATAGGTTTTCGGAGTATCTGAAGAGGTTTAATGATTAACATGTAAATATTGGGTTACTCTTCAGAGGGTTGGTGTGGACTTGTTGGGCTGAAGGGAATCTAATCTAATTTAATTTCTATAGCAATGGTAATTTATTTAAGAAAAGCTTGACAGTGAAAGCCTCCAAGAACAAAGGGCTTTGTTTATATTGGGAGAGATTGCAAGCAAGCAAACAAATAAAATACAGTGTAGAACAATAGGCTATCGATAGGAAGATTCTAGGCTTGCATTTTTTAAGCTGAGGGAA
Organism: Chiloscyllium plagiosum; assembly: GCF_004010195.1. Classification (NCBI taxonomy): domain Eukaryota; kingdom Metazoa; phylum Chordata; class Chondrichthyes; order Orectolobiformes; family Hemiscylliidae; genus Chiloscyllium; species Chiloscyllium plagiosum. Next base: position 30,670,105 of record NC_057718.1, on the reverse strand, counting down.
AATCACCCAAAACGTGGGGAAAAGCCTTTCAGTTTTATTTTCAGTTCATGCCAGTCCTACAAGATTCTTAGCTGAAGATGGCTGTGTTAAGCAGTTGTTCTTAAGGCAGAAGATACTTTACATTTGTGAAATTAGATTTTGAGTAAGGAGTTTAGGTACTGATCCCAGAATGAATAAAACCAACTTCTGTTTTAACACAAAAGACAGTTTATTGAGGGTCACTGAAAAATTGAAATCAACAAACAAAGGATAATGGGGCAACACACAGTGACTCACATCGAAACAGAAAATTAAAGAATGAAAAGACTAAAAACACATTTTGGTAAGAAGAGGAGAAAAATATTTTAAAAATCAATTCCGAATGCCCCACCCCACCTCAGGCAGTAACTCCTGAGATATGTAAATATCTAAACTAAAAACAAAATAAAATATTGGAGATACTGTTGATCTGAAATAAAACAAAGTCCTGGAGAAAATAAGGAAAGAGAAAGCAAAGCTAATGTTTTGAGTATAATATGATTCTTCTCTCAGAACTTAGAGTCCAGGTGGACTCCATGTTAACATTGGATTCAATTTTAACTCCTTTTCTCTCCACAGATGCTGCGAGACAGCTGCATTCCTCCAGTACTTTGTACAAAATAGAATGCAGTCTGGAGTGTTGTGAGCAGATAGACCGCAATATCATGGAACTGGACCAAAAAGAAGATATCTTTAACGAGTACTGTCGAAGGAATGGAGAGGTTGAGAAGAATGAGCATAAAATGTTTGACTACGGTCGTGCAGTTTTAATGCTGTTGATGGGGTGAGAACCTAAATGGATATCTTGAGAAAGGATTAAATATAGATGCAAATAGATTTTAAAATTTACAATTGGAAGACTGAAGAAACATTGATTCAAAGGAATCAAGTCATATACAAGGTGAAGAATTATGTTATTATCTTATTGGGAGATGTGCAATAGATGTCTATAAAAATTAATACTTCAACATTTACATCTGGTTCATTCAGATTGCAGCAAACTGTGTACTTTTGTCAATTCCCTGCATTCTCATTGTAAAAAACTGGGACAATTCTGCTATGAGAGGAGTCTAAATGCAGAGACACTGACACTTAAGGGCTCTAAAATCTGAACTAAATAGGGTTTTTCTTAAATACACTTGTAGGAACCATCAATGATTCACTATGACTCTATGACTATGACTATTTTACTAGAGTTAGGATCAAAGGTTCTGTGGATGATTTTAGTTAATAGAAAATAGAATAGTATTTTTGGAGGGCCCCAAGGTTGATAATCTGTGCTAAGTTTGCTGTTATTAGTCAGTTTTGGAAAGTAGTAATTACAATAGTCAGTAATTCTACTGGACTAGGAAAAGCATGAAAAAAAATCATCAGCTAGAATTCTTCATTCCTGATCAGCACTAGGTGGTTGTATGTGTGGATATTAGTTGAGAATAGAATTGGCTTCCGTTGTGATGTCCTACAGAGCTGAACAACTTTCTAAGATGAGGATAGTTTATTTGGACAACACATTAAAGGAAAATCAGCGCCCAGAAAGAGTCAGTCCTTTTAAAAGAAGGAAATCAACCACTTATTGAATGAGATTGGTTCAACCAAAGCCAAGGAAAACATATATATGCTCAGAATGGCTGCCCAGTGGGACTAAAAATAGCACACAATGCCATTAGTAAAGCTAATGAGGACTACTGAGTCAATTGGTGGGGTTTTTTACTTAAGTAGCAAACACAGTTAGGTTCTGCCCAGGGTACTGGCTAACAGAATGCCAACAAGAACAAAACCTAGCAAAATAATAAAAATGTGGAGCTGTCATCATAAAGATTATGTAGAAAATGTTAATAAACACTTCCTATAATGAACAGCTTCAGGCAAGGTAGTCTGAGAGGATTTGCTGTGCAAGAACATAATTAATATAATAAAGGAGGAGATGCCAGGGGGGATATTGTAGTCAAAGGCATTTAAGGTATCTGCCAAAAAACTCTTGTGATCCCTTCTTAATGTAAAATGGATTGTGATGCTACCCTAATTTCGTAGTGCTCTGACCTTGAGATGAAAGTTCCAAACATGGTCGTCGTAATTCATAAGCCTCTGGGCAGTTAAGCAAGCTTTCTCTGCAAGGCTGCAAAACTGGTTTAAGGTACCGCCTCTCTGAGGGGCAAACACAAGCACTTTTCCCTAAAAAGAAATTACATTTATGATTTTGTGTCATTATTCACATGAATATTTCAATTCTGCCAACCACACAATATAATGTTCTACTTTAAGCAACAAAACATGGATTAATATATTATATTGTAAAAGACACCTCACTTACCTAGTTTAATGTCAACATTGGGAAACTGAAGCAACTTAAACCTTTTATACACACACATATTATTAGGTTCAAATAACATACATAATACTTCTGATAATTTGAATTTATCTTAGGCCTTAAAAACATTTAACTACCCAATAATTTGAATTAATCAACATAAATGACACAGCAAAGTGGCAATTTCAAACAAAATGCATCAAAAATTTGAAATAATTAATTTTTTGGATTAGTCCACAGTCATTTGCCATATTCTGAAATTTAAAAGTGCAGTCAGCCATTTTGACAGCTGCTACCAAAGGATAAATACATAAACTAAGTGTGATGTTCAGGTGGTGGTGGGGAGGTGGTGTTAATATACTGGGAGAGTAGGGGTGTGATGCGTAGGTGGTGGTATGCGCCAGGTAGGCTTGGTACCAGCTGAGGAAGATAGCCAGATTAGGAGGGGTAGTGTGCTAAGTAGGTAGGATGCTAGGGTGCAATGTGGCAAGGTAAGTATTGCAGTGGTTAGAGTAGATATTTTGGAGAAAGAGTGACCAGTGAAGAGCAGGGAACATGTGAGTCAGGGCTGCGGTATCCAGTAGTGGCAGGGTAGATTCCTGGGAGTGGGTAAGGTCTAGTTGTAGAGAAAGCATGTCAGTAAAAGTGGCATTGTGGTTATGTTGACCAGTGACAGGTGATCCAGATGGGGAGGGGGATGTGGGGGGAAGAGGGGGAGATGTTATTGGGTGCAGCAGCAAGTCCAATGAGGCAGAAAGCGGTGTCTGCTCTAGTCAGGGTTGGGCCATGGGACTACAGAGTTTGGTGGCAGGGGATGTGAGTCAAGTTGGAAGATAGTGAGAGTTCAGGTCCAGTGACTGTAGTTTGGGTCTGGTCCAGTCTGGGTTGGGGGTGTGGTCAGGTTTCGGGATATTGCTGTGTCAGGGTCTAGGATAATAATGTGATCTTGGGGAGGTGTAGTTGGGGATGTGAGTTAACCTTGGGGTCAATTTAACAATTACTCAGGAGTTCGACCACGTATTTAATTATCTAATCTTTCCTGAATAGTTATTTTCCCTAATTCCATCGAAATCCTGCAAAGTCTCCAATAGACTTTCAGACAGTTTCAGGCATTGAGTAATTGCCCATCTAGGAAATTCCTTTAAATTCTGCTCAGATAGGGATTTTGCAAGGTGCCCATGTATATTTCCCTCCTACGCTGGAATAATGATTGTATAGCCGTCATAAAATCTAGGCTGGTACATATCCCGAATTTCTTTACTTTCTAAAATATTCTCCACTTCTTTTTGATGACGACTCTCACAAGGCCATGGTTCCAGGAGTGCAACCAATTCTACGGACCTTGATCAAGTGGTGTTAATGGGTAAAAGTCAAAACAATTTGCATTAGACAAAATGAGCAACAATCAAACTCACTGCCAAACCTAATCCTGAAGTAACTCCACGTCAACAGCTAAAAACAGTCTAAAAAGAGTCATTGGATAGTGGCCAAGCGTGGAAATTATGGAGTGATTTTCTGGATTTTCCTCTTTAGTAAACAAAGGGAAGTGAGTCAATTTCAGTGTGTCTGTTGCTGCAATGTCAAAGATCAGGTAATTCATACTGACTGAAGATTAAACAGGAGGACATCTGATTGGTGGGAGAACATGGACATTTTTATATTTTCATAAAAAATTGAAATTACACTAACTTCCAAAGTTTGAACCTTTGACCACCTTTTCAACAAGTGTTCTTCGATATTCATTTGGAATATTCAAATACTTCAAATGTTAAGTTATAACAAATTTATTTGAAAGAAGGCATAAACATTCTTCCTTTTATTTACTTTTTCATATTTTAAACAAGGAAGAATGTTTATGCCTTCTTTCAAATAAATTTGTTATAACTTAACATTTGAAGTATTTGAATATTCCAAATGAATATCAAAGAACTCTTGTTGAAAAGTGGTCAAAGGTTCAAACTTTGGAAGTTTGTGTTATTTTAAATGTTTAGTTGATCACAGTTACTGGTAATAAGTAATTTAGTAACTAGTTTTTTTTTGAAAGAGAAACATGCCTCATACATTTTGATTACTGAGTTTGATTAAAACAAAATATTATGCATCTTCAGAGTGTTTTTCATTTCTTTAGCATCATCCTGCACATCTTATCAGTCAGCTGAACACAAGAAGTTTTCCATTTTGTGATTGAGAAAGAATCAGACAGGACTCAATTGAAGTTGTACATAATAAGTATTAAAGTATTACATGACATTAATCCTGCCATTCCACTACATTCTCAATCACTGTGCAGCGGTCTAATTATTCTGAAGTCTGTGCTCAGATGAAAATTGAAACACTCTTACATTAGGTTTGAGTAATCTCTTCATTGCATCAACAAGGCTGGCTCTGTACTGGTCCAGAAACAAGCTGACATTGAGAGGAGAAAAATAAAATGCAGGAAAAGAGTTTTAGAGCCACCTTGTATTAAACTTAACTATGTTGTTTATGTAAAAGCAGGAGAAGTGAATTTCATGTATGTTACTGTAAACTGTTAAAATTTGAGATATTTAAAAATGAACATTATTTTTAAAATGTAATTTTTACTGATCTGTTGGCCAATGATTCATAGAAAACTAAAGTGATGCATGTCCCTCATAATTTCTTCACAGTTTGACAGTTTAGTCTAAAATAAGCAGAGGAATAACAACTAAGAGCAAGTTATTTTTCTGTACTTCTACAAGGAACAAATTTAATTTTAAAGCTTTTGGTTAGACCTTACTTCACCTACTTAATCTGCAGAAAGTCCATATGTGAGCTATGCATAAGAAGGAGACAGCAGCCTCCTTCACCAGTTCCCCTGGCTGCCTTCATTCTTAATCTGATCTAATCCTGACAGCATTATCTTTATCCTTGCAATAAAACCTGAAGTATCCACTCTAATATTAGGTAAGGAAGGCATTTGCTAAATTGCTTGCTGGAATCATATGGCATTGCTTAGCTCTTTGATTCAAAGGATGCATCACTGGTTCATATCATTACTGCTTAATTACTAATGCAGTCCATTTACCTTACTTGTGCAAAGCAGCAAGTTAGAGAGAGATGTGAAGCAAAAAAAAAACTCATACAGTAATGGTCCTTTATTTAATTTTTAGTCTTTCTTGCTCTCCTTCCCATATGAACCTCAACAGTGAATGCTAGTGGGCTATTTAACAAAATGGGTCTAAGGAGTGGGTGTCTTAGGTATAGATGTTACATAGAGTCATAGAGTTTTACAGCACGGAAACACAGTCTTTAGTCCAACTTGTCCAAGCCGACCAGATATCTTAAATTAATCCAGTCCATTTGGACAATATCCCTCTAAACCCTTCCTATTTATGTACCCATCCAGTTGCCTTTTTAAATGTTGTAATTGTACCAGCCTCCATCACTTCCTCTGGCAGCTCGTTCCATACATGTACCACCCTCTACATGAAAAATGTTGCCCTTTAGGTTGCCTTTTAAGTCCTTCCCCTCACACCTTAAACCTATGTCATCTAGTTTTGGACTCCCCTATCCGGGGAAAAATACCTTGGCTATTCACCCTAACCACGCCCTTCATGATTTCATAAACTTCTATAAGAACATCCCTCATCCTCTGAAGCCCCAGGGAAAATAGCACCAGCCTACTCAGCCTCTCTCCAAAGCTCAAATCCTCCAAACCTGACAACTCCCTTGTAAATCTTTTCTGAACACTTTCCTATAGCAGGGAGACCAGAATTGAATGCAGTATTCCAAAAATGGCCGAACCAGTGCCCTGTACAGCAGCAACATGACATCCCAACTCCTATACTCAATGTACTGACCGATAATGGCAAATGTCTTTTTCACTACCATGGCTACCTGTGATTGCACCTTCAAGGAACTATGAACCTGCACCCAAAGGTCTCTTTGTTAGGCAACACTCCACAGGACCTTACCATGAAGTGTCTAAGTTCTGCCCTGATTTGCCTTACCAAAATGCAATACCTCACATTTATCTAAATTAAACTCCATCTGCCACTCCTCGGTCAAGGTCCCATTGTACTCTGAAATAATCTTCTCTACTGTCCATTACAGCACCAATTTTGGTGTCATCTGCAATTTTACTAACTATTCCTCCTAAATTCACATCCAAATCATTCATACAAATGACAAAAAGCAGTGGACCCAGCTGGTCACAGGCCTTCAGACCTTCCACCACCACCCTCTGTCTCCTTCCTTCAAGACAAATTTGTAACCAAATGACTAGCTTTCTCTGTATTCCATGAGATCTAACCTTGTTAACCAGTCTACCATGCGAACCTTGTTGAATGCCTTGCTTGAAGTCTATATATACACAACATCCACCACTATGCCTTCATCAATCTTCTTTATCATACCTTCAAAAAACTCAATCAAGTTAGTGGGACCGATTTCCCATGCACTAAGCCATGTTGACTACCCTGATCACTCCTTGCCTTTCCAAATATAGGTGCACAATCCTTTATCCAATATGCTCAGGACCAGCTGGTTTTCGGAATTCAGAATATTTCGAAATTCAGAATAAGTGAGAGTTTGATGGTGAAATTTAAAAAACCTTACCAGAGGAGCATGACTCATTAAGTAAAATGAGGCCTTAAAACAAAATCGGCCTGTTGGTGCTGGGCCACGCCCCCCCACGTTGCATCTGAGTGACACGCATTGAGTGGGTGTTGACTTAGGTTAACTGTTTGCATGCCAAACAAACTTGTTAATGAGAAAAAACTTCACAAAAAAACCTTCGGACTTTGGAGCTTTTCAGATTTCGGATAAAAGATTGTCTATCTGTAAATCTTGTCCCTCAGAATCCCTTCAACAACTTACCACTACTGATGTCAGGCTCAGTGATGTATAGTTCCCCGGATTTTCCGTACTACCTTTCCGAAATAATGGCACCATATTAGCCAGTCTTCTGGCACCTCACCCATAGCTATTAATGATACAAATATTCCAGAAATCATTTCCCTAGCTTTCCACAAAGTTATTGGATACACTCGATCAGATCCTGGGGATTTATTTACCTTTATGTGTTTTAAGATGTGGAGCATCTCCTCCTCTCTATTAAAAATAATTCTCAATATATCACTATTTATTTCCCGAAGTTCTCTAGCTTCCATATCCTTCTCCACAGTAAATACTGGCACGAAATACTCATTTAGTATCATACCCATCTCGTGCAATTCTATACATAGAGGGTCTTATCTTTAAGGGACCCTACTTTCCCTAATTAAACTTTTGCCCTTAAAGTACTGGCAGAATTTCTTTGGATTCTCCTTAACCCTATTTGCCAAAGCTATCCCATATTCCCTTTTTGCCCTTCTGATTTCCTTCTTGAGTAAACTCCAACTGCCGTTATACTCCAAGGGATTCACTCGATTCCAGCTATCCATACCTGCCATATGCTTCCTTCTTTTTTTTTTATCAGAGTTCAATTTCTCTAGTCATCCAGCAATCCCTACACTATTAGCCTTACCCGTCACACTAACAGGAACATACTGCATCTGGACTCTCTTTACCTCAGTTTTGAAGGCCTCCCATTATCCAACCATCCCTTAAAATGCAAATAACCCCACCCAATCAACTTTTGAAAGGTCTTGCCTGATATCATCAAAAGTGGCCTTATTCTAATTTAGAAATTAAAATTTTAGGTCAGGTCTATCCTTTTCCATAATTCGATTTTAAAACTAATAGAATTATGGTCACAGGCCCCAAAGTGCTTCCCCACTGTCACCTCAGTCACTTGCCCTACCCTATTTGGCAAGAGATGTTTTGCTCCCTCTCTAGTTGGTACATCCACATACTGAATATGAAAAATTTCTTGTACACATTTAACAAATTTCTCCCCATCCAAACCCTTAACACTATGGCAGTCCCATATAAGAGGTGAACCCACTGTTATCTCACTTGATATTGTAACTGTGCATTTTGTAGCAGGAGTGACTGAATAGTCACAAGAACAGATAGTGAGGCCAAATGTGGCATGCTTAATGTTATCCCAATTAAAATGAACAAATTCCGTGCTAACCAGGGATTAACGTATACATTACTTTCAATTGAAAAGTGTAAAACTAACATAGTAAGCAAAAAAAAAGTTTTTGCATCAGTACAAAAATAACCGCACAAATTAGATGAGATAAAATATTTGCCGATAATTAATTTGGAAATGAATAAAATAAAATCATTTGCAAGCACCTGATACAAATGGCATCAAGTATGCATCTCTGACAAAGGTCCAAAAGAAATGGTTCTGAAACTCACTATTCATATTAAGAACAATTCCTGTACTATTGGTCAGATATTTGTTTTTGGAAGGGAGAAAGGGGGCCAACTGACTTTTTAATCTACAGAAAGAGCTGTTTATGTTGATACATTTTCTTTCTCCAGACTACATCTCACTGAGCCATAATTATTAGCAATTTGCCTAAGTTGTCCATTTACTGGTACGTCAAGCATGAAAAAGAAGCAATTTCAGAAAATGGAATGCCTCTTAAAATCAATCTTTCGAAATAATGTGGTAGAAGTTACTGTCTGATAGACCACTACTTGATAGCTGTCACATGAAGCTGCATATTAATTTGTCACCGTTATGCTACTCTGCACTTCATCTGTTTACTTTGCTTGAATTTTTGGTAAGCAATCTTTCTTTCCCAAAAAAATGTGCAAAGTATGAAAAATTATCCCTCAAATATGTTGTGTGTCAAAAATGATATTTATAATATTTAAAATATATATTATGTACATACTCACCAATCAGCACAGATAATAACATCAAAACGTTCTTCCATAGGAGACACATCCATCTCATTATCCCATCGCATTATGCTGTAGTACAAGTAGTAAAATATAGTCAGGTTACATTGCTTTATTCGTGTAGCTAGTATGCCTCCTTCAGATGGATACTTTCAACCAATTGTCACCATGATTCCTACTGAGATGCTTTTTCACAGGGGATAGGTTCAAATAGCCTTTTCTCAAATCTAATACCAAAATGTTTATCAACCAAAATTCAGTTTTGTACTGGTAATGTTCTGGCCTAACTGATATGCACTCCATAGAAATCACTGGATAATGACCAAATAAAAAGGTTGACATTGCTTGTAGGTTTCCTAACCAGATGGCAAATTTTGAGGTGAACTGTAGTATTTCAGCTCCCCCTACACACACTCCCCAGGCCTGAATAAGGGTTACATCTGAAACGTTGACTTCACCACCTCCTGACGCTGCCTGGTTTTTGCTGCGTCCCTCCAGCCTCCTGTGACAGCAATTGACTCAGTACCAATCACAAGTTGTACTTGGAACACTATGGATGGAAGAGACTATGAAGGAAGCAGGATAGAGAGGAGTGTTTTAAATGTTATTAGAGAGCTAATATATCTAATAGCTTTAAACTTAATGTGCACAGAAAGTGGACTCTGCACATACTAATTTTCACTAGTCAGGATTTTCTTCAAAGCTGATCCCATGTTGCGGCTACACCTTCACTCAGAGTGAGTTGCCCATTCACACTAACTTCAGTTTCTGATTCGTGACCGTGACATTATTCTGATGAAGTAGGACAGTGTCCAATGAAATCCCTAACCGTTGTCATTGAGAAGACAGACAAATGTAATTTGGTTCTTACATGGGAATGGAAAACAGAAATGTAAAAATGCAAGATATGTCACTTTAAAATGTGAATTGAATTAAGATGAGCAACTTCATCTAATTATTCCCCAACGTTCAGCCTGACCTCTTTAAAGCCTTCATTTGATCATCAATAATTTAATGCAAAATGAAAAACTGAATAAAAATTCTACACTCAACTTTAGTAATGCTGCTGAGTGGAAATCATATCATAGAGTACTGAAGTTGTAGTATACATCTAGATCAGGATCTGGTTTGAGTTTGAGGGAAGTAGAGCGAGATGCACTTAAGGGGTATAGACTTGCACTGCTTGAATTCAACACCACATGCAATGCAACTCCATTGTAGTGTCAAAGCAGGTTTAAGAGGGTGTCAGGTATCCATGCCTCCTGTACTCTCTCAATACTTCAATTTTAACCACCATGCGAGAAGTTCAAAGCATACAAATCAGCAGCTGCTATCTAACATGAAACATAAAAATATGTACAATTCATCTCAAGGTAAAAAGTCAGAAATTCTTGTGTAACACATACAGTATTCTTCACAATGCATTGACTAGAATTGGGCCCCAGGACTTGCTTCAGAATCTGACAGATTGAATCTTAATTTTATTTTAAGACACTTATTATTTCCGATGACTCCAAGTTAAAGTTCTCTGAACCAACAGGATTACAAGTTCAACGAGTTAGATAATATAGCTATAACCATTTGTTTCAGAGTTAACGGTGTGGTGGCTTAGTGGTTAGCACTGCTGCCTCACAGCACCAGGGGCCCAGGTTCGATTCCAGCCTCGGGCAACTGTCTGTGTGGAGTTTGCACATTCTCCTGTATCTGCATGGGTTTCCTCTGGGTGCTCCAGTTTCCTCCCACAATCCAAAGATATGCAGGTTAGGTGAATTGGCCATGCTAAATTGCCCATAGTGTTTAGGAATGTATAGGTTAGGTTTGTTAGTCAGGGGTAAATATGTAGGATAGGGAATGGGTCTGGGTGGGTTACTCTTCAGAGGGTCAGTGTGGACTTGTTTGGCCGAAGGGCCTGTTTCCATACTGTCGGGATTCTAATTCTAACAAGAATATCTTGTAGTAAAGAATTTGGTTCTTCAACAAATTGAATATCTAAAAATATTTTCAACTTTTTAAAAATGAAGAAAACACATACAAATGTCGAGAACTCGTTCAGTGTTACTATGTAATTCACATCTTGAATAATGAGTTGATTCTACTATTGATAAATTTAATTTTTGAACATTAGATTTTCTAGGTCAATCATTTCTCCCTTTCTATTTTCTCCTGAAGAAATTAACTTATCCAAGGTACAAATCTGTAATTACTGTCCATCTCCTCAGTATTTTGCTTACTTGTAACAGACTTTATGTATGAATGTAGACAACATGCTAACTGTTGACCGAGGTCAGGGTCAGGAACAGAGAATGCAGCCTTTAACTGGCATGTCTCCACATCACATTGAATTGCGCAATTACCCAATAAACACAGTGTTTCGCAATATACTCTTTGTAAATACCATAAACTTGGAAAGTTGGGTATCTTGCCATATGGAATGGAACTAAGATTAATAAAATTTAGGCAAGATTTGGCTGCTTAGATGCATTCTTGCAGATGCAATCAGGCCTAACTTCAGGATTCTACTTTTTGAACATTAAATTACTGAACAGTTGTAAGAGGCTTTTATTCCTTTAATCTTTCACTGTGAGTAGGTGTTATTGGCATACTCTCTATTTGTTGTCTATTTTGCAATTGCTCTTGAACTGAACATTCATAAGGCAGATGAGGCTCAACCACATTGATGTAGATCTGGAGTCACATGCTGATTAGACCAAGTAGGAATGACACATCCTTCCCTAAAGGATATCAATTAATCAAATCAGATTTTAAAACAATCAATGATATCATGTTGAACATCAGTGAAATCAGCTTATTGCTCTCGTAGAACTTGGATCCACGTCTTCATAGCATTATGTAGGAAAAAATTACTGCAGATGCTGGAATCTGTACTGAAAGTAGACTCTGATGAAGAGTCATCTCGACTCAGAATGTTAGCTTGCGCCTTCTTCATAGGGTTAGCCTGAGTCTCTGGATTATTAGAATGGCTGCATTACTGACTAAACATTAGTCATTAATTTGGGTACTTCAAAATTGACATCATTCAGCAGACTAAAATTTTGTCTTTCTTGCATTTTTTGACTCAACATTCTTTCCAACCATTTTAGTCACAGTACAAACATTTGAACAAGGAACAAAGGTAGGCCACTGGGCCCTTCAAGCCAACACCACCATCCAATAAGATCATGGCTGATCTGATTTAACTTCAACGCTACATTCCTGTATATCCCCGAAAATCTTTCAATCCCTTGGTAATCGAGAATCTATCTACCTCTGCCTTAAAATACTTAAAGAGTCTGCAACAAGAGTTTGAGAAATGGAATTTCAAAGACTCTCAGAAGTTTAATTCTAGAACATTAGCGTTTCTAGGCCAGCCATTAACTCTTCCCATCTCTCCTCCAATTTTCAACATTCAGAGAAAAGAAAATCCATAAACTAAAAGTGGCTGTAACCAAATATCAAATTGGGCACCAGATCAATGGTATACATTTGTTAGGGCCTAGGACAAATTTACCACCAACTCAGCACTTGGCTTCTGGTTGCAGTTCATGTACTAGTTTTGGAACTTGATGCTTACTTTAGTTTGGGGATAGAGGCTACATTGCACTTTTTAAGTAAATATGACTATAATTATACACAATATATAGAAGCTGAATTGGTTCTTATGTTTATACTACCTTCATTTATTTTGTTTTCAGCAAGGTATCCATAAATTTAAACATGCTAGGAGTTGTGACAATTTCGTTTGGAATTCAAATTAGAACTAACTTTTAATCAAGAAATTTGATGTAGTTCAAAAGGTGGATTTTTCTGAAAATCTTAGTGGCAAATGCTTACTTGTGCATTACTTTTGGCTAAACATTTTGCACTGATATTTTTAACCGGTAATCTTTTAAAATAGAACAAAAAATAGTTCAAGACCATGTATTGTCTCTGCCATTCTGTAATTTACACTTGAAAAGTTTTAGTGTTTAAGTTTATATCATCGATCTGCACACGAATTCCACAGCATCCTTGCCAGTTTTGACTGGAAATATTGATAGCTGAAAATGTGTTGCTGGAAAAGCGCAGCAGGTCAGGCAGCATCCAGGGAACAG
>NC_057718.1:30634766-30656890 GCF_004010195.1 Chiloscyllium plagiosum | reverse complement strand
CCTGTTCCCTGGATGCTGCCTGACCTGCTGCGCTTTTCCAGCAACACATTTTCAGCTTTAATCTCCAGCATCTGCAGACCTCAAATTCTCCTGGAAATATTGATAGTCAAGTTTACTGTGAAGTAACACTTGCTGTGAATAAACTGGTCACCTGTTTAGTATTGCTGTGAATATTTAGACCATGGTTCAGGTCTTTCAGTATACAATTTTTAGTTTTAGGAATTTAAGGTTAACAGTGGAAAATGGGATGAATCCAACTGTAGCATCTTGAAGTGTGTTGCTCGTAAAAAATTGGAAGCATGTTCCTTTAAAAGGTTATGGTCAGGAAGGTAAGATAATTAAAATGCAGGGCTTTAGTTTTTTTCATTCATTTGTGGAGTGTGGATGTCATTGGTTAGGTATTTATTGTCCATTCCTAATTTCGCAGAGGGCAGTTAAGAGTCGATCATATTGGTATTGGTCAGGAGTCAAATGGAGGCCAGTAAGTAAGGATGTCACATTTTCTTCCTTAAAGGACATTATTGAACTATATGCATTTTTATAACAATTGACACTGGTTACATGGTCACTATTATGCTAACTTTTAATGCCAGATTTTATTGAATCCAAATTTCATTAGTGGTTTTATCTTGCATTCTATTTTGCAAAAGATTATAATCTATCAAGCCAGATCATAACAAAGGTCCAGTTTGTCAAGTAGCCTCATAATGGGGCCATAACAGTATAATCGAGTCATCTTAAAACATTTCCTTCAGTTATTTTCTACTCCTACTCTTCTCCCAAGTTTACTTCTTTCTAAGTATAATTCTGGATTAAGTCTCTCTCCCAAGTTACTTAGCTTCACAATTTCTAAATACTGGGCCTTTGGTCTTTAGTTCATCATGTAGTTTTGTAGCTCTTAATTTCTTTTAAAATCACACCCTTTCCACTATCTCTGATGTCTTTGTCTTCACTATAGTGACTACCCTTCACCACCTTACAACTCACTTTAATGTAACTGGCAAATGGCAATTTGAAGCATTCATTGTCAAATCTGACTAGAACCCGGGCAATATAAAGTTCTTTATATGCCCTTAATCTTTAAAGCGGCCCAACTCAAATATCCTCCAAGAAGGCAAAGACAATATTCTCTAAATGCCACTAAACATTTTCCTAAGCCACATTCCCCATTACTTCTACCCTCATCTCCAACAAAAAACCTCAAAGTTTTCAAGCTACCACCAGTTCTGAAGAAGGGTTTATCCAAAACTGTGTTTTTAGACAATTTCGAGTAGAAACAGGGGTAAATTGCTCATCACATTTAATGACTAAGATTTAGGTTATCCGTTCACTGTTTTGCACCTTCCCAGAGTCTACTAGGACAAAGCCCCACAAAAGTTCCTTCCTTGCCCTAATCCTGAACTTGTATCTTTATCTCATTTTTATGTTATCAATCAGATCCATCCTTTACTTCCTGGGCACAATTCTTACAACATTATTGACCACTCAATATCACTTCATAACACCTGTCATAGCTGACAGTGTTAATGATTCTGTCTCCTCAGGTATTGCCCTCCTTCAAAACAAAAACAATTGACACCTCCAGCCTTGTAAACTATTGCCCAACCACAAAACTATTTTTCCTCTCAATTTTGAATGTGTTGTTGCTATTTATGCCCATCTTTCTCAGAATTCCTTATTCCTTCATTTAGTTTATTTTTTCTACTGTAATACCAAAACAGCTCTTACCAAATCACAAATGACATCTTGGTTGGTTGTGACAAGATTAAACTATTCCTCCTCAACCTGTCTGGAATCTCTTTGACATCATTCACAACGAAATTCTGAAACAATGCCTTGCCACTGTCATTCAACTCGGCAGAATTATACTTTTCCAGGTTCATTCATATCTACCCTGTGATAGCCAGAGAATCATCATCAAAATTTTCGCTTCTCACTCAACACCATCGGCACGGTGGCACAGTGGTTAGCACTGTTGCCTCACAGCGCCAGAGACCCGGGTTCAATTCCCGCCTCAGGCAACTGACTGTGTGGAGTTTGCACGTTCTCCCAGTGTCTGTGTGGGTTTCCTCCGGGTGCTCCGGTTTCCTCCCACAGTCCAAAGATGTGCAGGTCAGGTGAATTGGCTATGCTAAATTGCCCATAGTGTTGGGTAGAGGGGTAAATGTAGGGGTATGGTTGGGTTGCGGGTCGGTGTGGACTTGTTGGGCCGAAGGGCCTGTTTCCATACTGTAATGTAATCTAATGTAATCTAAACCATCATGGCACTTCCTTAAGTTCTAGCTTCAAACCATGCCCCTTTCACACCTATTAGCTGCCCTCTTACAGACATCATGTGAAATTACGTCTTCAAGTTTCATGTGTGCACTGACAACTCCCAGCTCTATCTAATCTCCATCTTTCTTTACCTCTGCTTCTCTCAAAACTGTCTAAGAACACAGTATTGGATAAACACTTCTTCAAAACTGGTGGTAGCTTGAAAATGTTGGTAACTTGCAGAAGACGGGGGGTGTGGGTGGGAGGGGAGAGAGTAAACGAAAGATGGAGATCGAGCCAAAAGGAGAGAAAAAAAAACTGTAGGACAGACAAAGCAGTGGATAAATGTCAGCCTAGAAGAATGACAAGCTCCTAATGGGGACTAGTGAGGGCTGACAATGGGTTGTGTGTGGTAGCAGCCCAAGTGATCACAAGACCTGGTGTGTGTTGACTGGGATAGGGAAATAGGAGAAGATGGTTAAGCCGTAAAGTTGTTGAAATCAATATTAAGTCCAGAAGGCTGCAGAGTTCCCAGGCAGAAAATGAGGCACTGTTCTTCCAGCTTTGGAAATCTGGAACTGTTATTCTTCCACCTTCCCCAGACCCCAAATACACCTGACCTCCAACCCACCACTTATGTTCACTGATTCTCACTTGACACAAAATCACACAATGTCTCAACTTTACATTTTTTTCCCCAAATCCCTCCACGGCCGTGCTGTGCCCTCCCGCTGAAATCGCTGACCTCCTGAAGCATTCCTGATTTTAATCACCCTGATATTGATGCATGACCCAACTGCCTAGCTCCTAAGCTCTGGATTTATATCTTTATCTTCCTCTTTTCTTCCCTCTTTTAAGATGCTTCTTAAAATCTACCTTTGAGACCAAGCTTTTGGTTATCTGGCTCAATATCTGCTTTGTGAAACAAGATTGAAAATTTCCACAATGCTCCTGTTCAGTCCTTTTGTTAAAGGCATCACACAAATTCAATTAGTTGCTGTTCATTCAGTGGAGTTGGTCAATAGTTAAGGATACGCTGAGATATTACCAGAAATAATGCAACAAATGTGTCAATTAATACAGAGATAAATGAACACTAACTTGTGGAGGAATAAACTAGGATGAATAGCAAGAATAGTTGAAATGATAGTTTTAGAAATTTTAGAGTAGAATAATCCCCAAATGGCTACAATCAAGAGATAAAAAAGGTATGGGAAGAAAACCTTACATAGTTATAGATTTACAGTGGAGCTGGCGAATAGACAGATAGAAACAATATTGCAGAAATGGTCAAAGGATACAAAAATAGAATTTCAATCAATGTAGAAGTTTTGTGCAGGCTCAGAGAGTGGCCATGGAGGATAATAGAGTGAGTGACAAGGGAGTGAAGTTAGCTTTGAGCTTTTTGACGCATACATTGGAGAACGTTCACAGAGTCATAGAGATGTACAGCATTGAAACAGGCCCTTCGGTCCAATCCGTCCATGCTGACCAGATATCCCAGCCCAATCTAATCGCACCTGCCAGCACCCGGCCCATATTCCTCCAAACCCCTCCTATTCATATACCCATCCAGATGCCTTTTAGATGTTGCAATTGTACCAGCCTCCACCATTTCCTCTGGCAGCTCTTTCCATACACGTACCTCCCTCTGTGAGAAAAGTTGCCCCTTAGGTCTCTTTTATATCTTTCCCCTCTCACCCGAAACCTATGCCCTCTAATTCTGGACTCCCCCACACCAGGGAAAATACTTTGTCTATTTATCCTATCCATGTCCCTCATGATTTTGTAAACCTCTATAAGGTCACCCCTCAACATCCGACGCTCCAGGAAAAACAGCCCCAGCCTGTTCAGCCTCTCCCTATAACTCAAATCCTCCAACCCTGGCAACATCCTTGTAAATCTTTTCTGAACCCTTTCAAGTTTCACAACATCTTTCCGAGAGGAAGGAGACCAGAATTGCACACAATATTCCAACAGTGGCCTAACCAATGTCCTGTACAGCCACAGCATGACCTCCCAGCTTCTGTACTCAATACTCTGACCCATAAAAAAAAGCATACCAAACGACTTCTTCACTAGCCTATCTATCTGCAACTCCACTTACAAGAAGCTATGAACCTGCACTCCAAGGTCTCTTTGTTCAGCAAACTCCCTAGGACCTTGGCATTAAGTGCATAAGTCCTGCTAAGATTTGCTTTCACAAAATGCAGCATCACCATTTATCTGAATTAAACTCCATCTGCCACTTCTCAGCCCATTGGCCCATATGATCAACATCCTGTTGTAATCTGAGGTAACCCTCTTCGCTTTCCCCTACATCTCCAATTTTGGTGTCACCTGCAAACTTACTAACTGTACCTCTTATGCTCACATCCAAATCATTTATGTAAATGACAAAAAGTAGAGGACCCAGCAACGATCCTTGTGGCACGCCACTGATCACAGGCCTCCAGTCTGAAAAACAACCCTCCACCACCACCCTCTGTCTTCTACCTTTGAGCCAGTTCTGTATCCAAATGGCTAGTTCTCTCTGTATTCCGTGAGATCTAACCTTGCTAACCAGTCTCCCATGTGGAACCTTGTCGAATGGCTTACTGAAGTCCATATAGATCACATCTAACGTTCTGCCCTTATCAATCCTCTTTGTTATTCCTTCAATCAAGTTTGTGAGACATGACTTCCCACGCATAAAGCCATGTTGACCATCCCAAATCAGTCCTTGTCTTTCTAAATACATGTACATCCTGTCCCTCAGGATTCCCTCCAACAACTTGCCCACCACTGAGGTCAGGCTCACCGGTCTATAGTTCCCTGGCTTGTCCTTACCACCCTTCTTAAACAGTGGCACCACGTTAGCCAACCTCCAGTCTTCCGGCACCTCACCTGTGACTATGATACAAATGATGATACAAATATATCAGCAAGAGTCCCAGTAATCACTTCTCTCGCTTCCCACAGAGTTCACCTGATCAGGTCCTGGGGATTTATCCACCTTTACCCATTTCAAGACATCCAGCACTTCCTCCTCTGTAATCTGGACATTTTTCAAGATGTTTATACTCTTCTAAGGATTCACTCGATCTATCCTGTCTATACCTTACATATGCTTCCTTCTTTTTCTGAAGCAAACCCTCAATTTCTTTAGTCATCCAGCATTCCCTGTACCTACTAGCTTTTCCTTTCACCCTAATAGGAATATACATTCTGTGGATTCTAGTTATCTCATTTCTGAAGGCTTCCCATTTTCCAGCCGTCCCTTTACCTACGAACATCTGCCCCCAATCAGCTTTTGAAAGTTCTTGCCTAATACAGTCAAAATTAGCCTTTCTCCAATTTAGAACTTCAACTTTTAGATCCTTTTCCATCATTATTTTAAATCTAATGGAATTATGGTCGCTGGCCCCAAAGTGACACCTGATTCATCTACCCTGCCTTATTTCCCAAAGGTAGGTCAGGGTTTGCACCTTCTCTAGTAGGTACATGCACAAATGAATCAGAAAATTGTCTTGTACACACTTAAGAAATCCCTCTCCATGTAAACCCTTAACACTATGGCAGTCCCAGTCTATGTTTGGAAAGTTAAAATCCCCTACCATAACAACCCTATTATTCTTACAGATAGCTGAGATCTCCTTACAAGTTTGTTTCTCAATTTCCCTCTGACTATTAGAGGGTCTATAATACAATCCCAATAAGGTTATTATCCCTTTCTTATTTCTCAGTTCCACCCAAATAACTTCCCTGGATGTATTTCCAGGAATATCCTCCCTCAGCAGAGCTGTAATGCTGTCCCTTATCAAAAACGCCACTCCTCCCTCCCTTCTTGCCTCCCTTTCTATCTTTCCTGTAGCATTTGTATCCTGGAACATTAAGCTGCCAGTCCTGCCCATCCCTGAGTCATGTTTCTGTAATTGCTATGTTATCCCAGTCCCATGTTCTTAACCATGCCCTGAGTTCATCTGCCTTCCCTGTTAGGTCCCTTGCATTGAAATAAATGCAGTTTAATTTATTAGTCCTACCTTGTCCCTGCCTGCCCTGACTGTTTGATTCACTTCTGTTCTCAACTGTACCAGTCTCAGATTGATCTCTTTCCTCACTATCTCCCTGGGTCCCATCCCCTCCCCTTATTAGTTTAAATCCTCCTGAGCAGCTCTAGCAAATCTCCCTGCCAGTATATTAGTCCCCTTCCAATTTAGGTGCGATCCGTCCTTCTTGTACAGGTCATCTTAGTCTCTGAACTGCATCCAATGGAAGAATATCTTGCCTTAAACAAGGGGACCAAACAGATGTGGTCTCAACAGTACTTTGTACAGTGGCAGTAAGACTTCCTTCCTCTTCTACTCCAACCCCCTTGAAATAAGGGCCAATATTCCTTTCGCTTTCTTGTTTACCTGCTGCCCTTGTTTGTTGCCTTTCTGTGTTTCATGCACAAGTTCCCAGAGTCCTATTGTATAGCAGTTTTACTTCATTTAAATACTACTGTCCTTTTGTTCTCCCTTCCAAAATGAGCAACTTCACGTTTTCCCACATTATACTCCTCGTGTCAACTTTTCACCCATTTACTTAACCTGTCGATATCTCTCTGTAAACTGTTTGTATCCCTCTCACAACCTCACTTTTTTCTATTTTTGTGTTGTCCGCAAACTAGTTATAAATGGTGACAGGACAATCTCATACTCATTGTTAGAAAATAATAGTTAATCCTTATAAGAACTTTATCTTATTAGAGTTCATTAATCTTTATTATATAACTATCAACGATACTTTATTAGTGGTTCAATAAGAATTGTGGCTCTTGTTTACTTACTTTTGACAGACAGGCTGACAGCACAGACATTTGTGTTGTTGAGGAAGATAGTGGGATTGAGAGACGTAACAGAGAGATGGAATTTCATACTGCTAGCATATATATGGAAAATAATTGTTTGGATAAGTAGGAGCAGAAGGGTTCCAAGGTGGAAAATGCACCACCATAATGGCAGATGGAGGTTTATTTAGGTGTTGCATTTTGATAAGGCAATTCAAGCAGGACTTATACGCTTAATGGGGGGAATCCTGGGGTGCGTTGCTGAACAAAGAGACCTTAGGGTGCAGGTTCATAGTTCCTTGAAGGTGGAGTTGCCTGTGAACTGGATAGCGAAGGCGGCATTTGGTACCCTTGCCTTTATTGGTCACTGCATAGAGTATAGGAGTTGGGATGCCATGTTGTGGCTGTACAGGACATTGGTTAGGCAACTTTTGGATTAATGCATTCAATTCTGGTCTCCCTGCTATAGGAAAGATGTTGTTAAGTTGAAAGGGTTCAGAAAAGATTTACAAGGATGTTGTTGGGGCTGGAGGGTTTGAGCTATGGGGGAGGCTGAGGGGTGACCTTATAGATGTTTATAAAATCATGAGGGGCATGGTTAGGGTCAACAGCCAAAGTCTTTTTCCCAGGGCAGGGGAGTCCAAAATTAGAGACATAGGTTTCAGGTGATAGGAGCAAGATTTAAAAGGGACATGAGGGGCATCTTTTTCACATAGAGGGTGGTTCATATGTGAAATGAGCTGCCACAGGAAGTAATGAAGACTGGTACAACTACAACATTTAAGAGGCATTTGGATAGGTACATGACTAGGAAGGGCTTAGAGGGATATGGGCCAAATGCTGGCAAATGGGACCAGATTCATTTAAGATAACTGGTAGGCATGGAAGTATTAGCCTGAAGAGTCTGTTTCTGTGCTGTACAACTATAAGACCATAAGACTGTAAGACATAGGAGCAGAAATTAAGCCATTCAGCCCTTCGCATCTGCTCTGCCATTCAATCATGGCTAATAAGTTTCTCACCCCCATTCTCCGTCTTTTTCCCATAACCCATGATCCCCTTGATACTCAAGAATCTATCTATCTATCTTAATCTTAAATATATTCAATGACCTCGCCTCCACAGCCTTCTGTGGCAATGAATTCCATAGATTCGCCAATCTCTGGCTGAAGAAGTTTCTCCGTATCTCAGTTTTAAATGATCTTCCCTTTACTCTAAGCTTGTGGTCTTGTAGTATCTCCTACCAATGGAAACATCTTCCCAACATCTACTCTGTCCAGGCCACTCAGTATACTGAAAATGTGTTGCTGGAACAGCACAGCAGGTCAGGCAGCATCCAGGGAACAGGAGAATCGACGTTTTTGGCATAAGCCCTTCCTCAGTATGCTGTATGCTTCAACTAGACCCCTCCTCATCCTTCTAAACTCATTGAGCATAGACCCAGAATCCTCAAACGTGTTAAGCTTTTCATTCCTGGTAGCATTCCCATGAACCTCCTCTGAATATGCTGCAGGACCAGTACATCCTTCCTCAGATATGGGACACAAAACTGTTCTCAAAAATCAAGTAGTGAGAGAGATGAAAAGGGCAAGAGGTAGGTTTCATAAAAATGTGTGAAAGGCATGCATGGGTAATTAATGGGAAAGAACAAAAGTGATTATTTTAAAGATGAAGGTATGAGTCTGGATGAGGTTAGGTGCTGACATGGGTGAGGATCTTCAAGATTGCACAGAAGGAAATGAAGAAATCCACAATTGTTTATCACTTGAATATTAAGTATAATAATTAAGTATATCAATTTATAAAGCAAGTAATTTTGGCCCATTTAGAGCACTCTGCCATTTTGTCAGTAATGGTAGTTCTTTACCCATCTAATTGCATTTACCATTTTTTCATATCCCTTACAACTTTACTGCTAAATAAGCATCAGCTTCTCTTTTAAATACAATATTTGATTCTGCATTTACAACCTCCTGGGATGACGCATACTATATTTTCACAGCCACTGTATAAAAGAAATCTTTGTGGTTTCAGCTCTAACTGACTTAGTTCTAATTTAAAGATTATGTCGCCCTGTTCCCCTGACTAGAAGAAAGAATGTTTATGTTATTAAATCCTTTTACCACAATCAGATTAGCTCTTAATGCCTCATATCTGAAGAATATAACCCAAGTTTACCTATTCCTCGTAATAGCTAAGTGCTTTCATCTCAAGTTATCATCATGGTGCATTATTATTGGTACTCCCTGAAGGCCTGTGTATCTTTCACAAGGTTGAGTTCCTACAATTGAACACATTATTCCAAATGCAATCTGACCAAATTTCTATATAATTATAATAGCCTTCTTTTGCTTTATATCTATGAATAGTTCAGGTATGGGCTAGCTTTTCTGTTGGTTTCTGCACTCACAAATTAGGTTTCTATGACTTACATGCATAATTCCTTTAAAGTCTTTTATTCAATTTTATGCCATCACTGCAAATCAAAGAGTGAAGCAGCTTCTTGTGTTTCGAGTATATTTGTTATAAAACCGAAATACTCTCTTTATTAAAATGCTTAAGACCCTGCAGGCATCTCAAGACTTCCATAGTTACTCTTATTCTGTGACCTAGCCTTTCATAGATAAACTTTCTGGATTTCAAACTAGATTAAGACATGTTCACAAAGCAGGTTTTGCCGTTTGTTGTGTTGCTTTCAAAGGTACTGTGGTTGAATGGGATTAGAGGTTTATGTTTGTTGGTAAGACAGAAGCAAAAGAAAATGAGTGTGAAGAAGTGTTCACCAATGAAAGGGGAAAATAAAGAGACAAAAGACAGTAAAAGTGACTTTTTTTCTGAAACCCATAATATTGAGTCAGTGCAGTGCAGAAGGTGACCATTCAGCCCATCAATGACAACTTTCTGTACAGCAATTCAGTTAATCCTATTCCCCAGCAAATTCATTTCCATTAAGAGCCTCTCCAAATAAAAACAACATAATGCAGTTGCTGGAGATTTGAAATAAAACAGAAAATGCTGGAGAAACTCAGCAGGTCTGACAATATTTGTGGACAGAGAAACAGAGTTGACATTTCAAGTTGAGTCATTAGAGTTGAAACATTGTCTGTTTCTCTCTCCACAGATGTTGCCAAATCTACTAAGTTTTTCCAGCACTTGTTGTTTAATTGAACAGCCCGTCTGATTTCTTTTTGAAATCTTTAATTATCTACTCTTCTACAAACCTTATGGACAATGATCTCTGATCATTACCAGTCACTGCATAAAACTCTTCTTCCAGACATCCTCCTGCATATCCTCCATAGCCTTAATCTGTGTCCTTTCATGTTTCTTCCATCAGTTAACAGGAATAGATTTTTATTGACTACTCAATTTAAAGCTGTTATAGTTTTGCACGCTTCTATTTGATCACCCATAATCTCGTTCACTCCAAAAAGGACAATTTAATCTAGGATCCTGTTTCCCTAGTGCTGCCTTCACTCCACCTTGCCCATACATTAGGGAGAATCTAATAAGGAAAGGGCACTTAATTCTACCAACTGGCTTTTTAATGAAATACAAATAAGCCTTTTCACTCTGGCTATTGGAAGGTTTTTTTTTAAAAGGTTGGTGAACTTAATTATAAACATTTATTCCGCTGTCAGAAAACAAACTTTGGCCTCTTGTCCATCCTCCTTCTTGCCTCCTGCTTTGTACCAGAAGATTCACACCAGAAAACAATACTCTATAAAGCTTGGTTGGATCATAACTAAGTGTTCAGTTTATCCTCCTGCTTTGGTTCTCAAGACACTGTTTATGAAGCCCCACCTTTTACTCTGAAGTAATTTTTTTTTGAACAATGAAATTAAAGTATGTGGAATAGGAGAACAGATGTTAACTTTATTAAAAGCCACATAGAAATTATCTATGAATTCCCTTAATCAATGTTATGTTGTCAAAATACTTAAGGAGATGAATATCACATGATACTCAATTACAAATCCAAACTGGCTCTAATTAAACAGGTCAAAGCTGTCCATTGCCTTCTTGATCGTTTTCACCGACATTTTGATTTCAAAAACCTTATCTATCATAGATGACAAACTGACCAGTCTGCTGTTACTAAAAATGTTGTGAACCCTTTTTTGGATACCCACAAACTGGTCAGGGTCAAATTAACATCTCGCTTGTAACTCATCCTATTGTATTTGGTCTGGTTTTCACTTGAAGAATTCAACTGACCTGCATCTTACCCTCTCTCTTTTTGTCTCATCATGCTCTGCATCTGCTTGCCATCCAAGGAGCACTAGCTTTGTTTTCTCTGTCTTTTGCACCTATTGAAATGTATCAAATCTGTACTTGAAACATCTTCTGGGATCACCTTTTGTTCTGGCACATCCTATAGTTGTGAGACTAATGTCTCACTGTGTTGAACAGCAAGATGACCCCACCTGGACTGATTCCTACTTATACAGTGTGTGTCTGTGCCATGACAATACAGCAGCACTGACAGCCTTTCGACTCTGGCTTAAGTGCTAGGCTGGTATGGCAAGGCAAGGTGATGCATAGATGTTGCAAGCATACGATTAGGTGTCAAGTGAGTAAGTGCTAAGAGATGCAACCTGGTCCAATCAGTGAGGTTGGTGCCCAGCCCTGCACATAGAGCAATTGCTTTTCAGTCCTGGTGCTGATGTGCCTGGAAATGCAGATCTGCACTTCCTTAATGTCCTGTAAGTGGATTAGAGATGTGTCTTGAGGATACTATGAGGTTGGAAATTACTGGATGGTAGTGTCTGTAGACAAGTGTTGCATGCAGCCAGCACCAATGAATCATGCCCTGAACCGCCATTGCCTGGTGACCAACAAGGCGGTCATGGCAAACTAAACTCACCAGGTACCCGCTCTGTCATGTCAAGATTTCTTGATATCTAGTTTGCTCCATGCAGATTGCACAATAGAAAGCTACATATTAATAAGGGGAAAATTGCAGTTCATGAGGTCACTAACAAGCCATAATCCTCTTTACAGGGAACTCACTGTTGCCAAGTGAGAATCTTGCTCTGATGCTCGGAACTCAGTAAAAGATGCTGCAGTTGTTCCTGATGTTGAGATAGGTCCTGCTGGACCTCTTGTGCTATTCGTCCAGATTTCATGCTATTGAGCTTGTTTTTCAGGCCCTTAGTACTTTTCCTAATTAGTACTGTCAGTTCACTTCCTTTTTTCTTTCTCTACCTTTTCTGAACACTTCATTTCCTTAAAAATCAAGTTTTTGTCACTTTTAAACCATGTTCTCAATATTGACATAATGTCATATTCCATGAGGCTGTTTATTCTTTCAGTTCAACAACATCATTTACCATATTTTATGCATTTACATACATGCATTCTAAACCTGTGCTTGTATTTCTTTAGTCCTTCTTAATCTACTCAAATCTTTTCAAGAGCTATCCAACTCAACTGTACATTTTACTTTTTTTCACTTTTATATGCTGGTGTCCATCCGCAACCTTTTACGAACTTTTAAACCCTTCTCAGTAACATTAGTGAACTGGAACCAAGGTCCTCACAGGGAGACTTTCTTGAAGTATATACTGTCCCTTTTCAACTCCTATCACCTGCTTAGAAATGGTCTCAATATCTGAGAACCCTTCCCGTTTGCATCACGCTCCAAGCCATCCTTATCTACTATTTGTACTCTTTCTAACACATGGCAATGGGAAGTAATCTCGAGATTACCGAAGTGCTTTATATGTTGGTTAGTGCACTATTCAATGTGCAATTTAGATATACAAACCAAGATGGTCTCAGTGTTGAGGTCTATACGACGTCAACCAATTTTGGCCAAGGTGCTATAAGTGTGCAACAGTTGCCCTTTATACCTATAAGCCAGAAAGAAAATAAGCTTATTAAATGTTCTGCCCTTTGCCACTACACTCTTAGAATGTGTTATCTTCAGAACACTAGGGAAAAACAGGAGTTAGCTGTGATCCCATAATTAAGTAAATAATTTTGGCTCATGTAAAGTAATGATCATTTTGGCAAGTTACTTAAAAAAAAATGCTTCCTTCAATAATATAGAATCTGCCAAGACAAGCCAATACAGCACAGACCTGGGATCTTCCTACTCTGTATTCTCAATATTGGACTGGCCGATGTCGTTACTTACCAAGCAAACAGGAGAGGTGAGAGCTCGTAACTAAACTATTCAAGTTGAATGCTATCTCTAGTGGACTGATCATTAGATAATATGGTTCTCATTTTGCTGCAATTGAAACATTAACATAAATCCACTCAAAGCCAAGCAGCCAGAGACATTATAACATAGCCTTATAACAATCTTAATCCTTTACAACGTAAAGATAACTCACTACAGCAATAGCAAATAAAATAACTGTGTTCTTAGTCCCATAATTCAGACACCAAGATACACTTTCCTGTCACCCCAAAACAGAAACTTTCTATTGTTCTAGATAACATGCACTATACTACTAACATTTCCTATAAATAAAGTAGGAAAAATATTTTTCTTAAATCTGTTTGTCGCATTGTCTCATGTTGTTTGTTAAACAGCAATATTGAAATGGGATGCACAAATTACTGTGAAGCAAAATAAGGAAAAAATCTCATAAATGATTTCGGAGTGAAATGATCTAAAATGAAATTGTTGATTATGTGCATTTGGATAACTTGGAAAAGTAAACATGTAATTAGTCTGCAACATGCTGATTCGTTCTTTTATTTTTTAAACAGCTTTTTCCCTGACATTGATTTCTGATGTTTAAGGTTGCATGAGCATGTTAGAATATTTAAATATTTTGCACTGGTGAATAATACATTTCAACCTCATACCGAGAAAAGAAAATTGTTGAGAAATATTGCTTCCACAAGACATAATTCTGTGTACTGGGTGTTAATAATCAGTGGTTATTTATCGCTAACCTCATTCATCTGCAAAATGTTGCATTTTTATGGGCAGCAGAGCTCTCAGAAACATGTCTTAACATTGAGGCCAGTGAGACAACCTTTTGACTAGAAATGTGGTGTAGAAAGGGATCACTGTCGTAAAGTAGAAAGTTATTGTATAAATCCAAGGTCAGCATCAGATAGGAATCTGGCAGGAGCAAAACACCTTGAATGAGTAAATTTCACTTTGCTCAGATTTTCCAAGTAGGGATCTGCCTCTGGATAAACACAAACGCTTCTTAGAGTTGGCGTGATCTAAAACAATTCACACTATTCCCAGTTATAAGCAGTCTAAGATTAAATTAATGAACATTTCCATGACATTGAAACATAATGAGGCCACATAGTCTGTTTGCTGATGGGGGTAGAAAACATGATAATTTTAATGATACCAGCAATTAAATTGCTTACTCAAATGGAGCAAATGCTATCATTCTTAAAACACACTCAATATCTTGCAAAGAGAAGTACATCAAGCTTAAAAAGAAGTGAATCAACTAACATGCTCACTTGTTACACATAGCATATCTAAATGATTGCATTAGGTCTGTAACCCAACCATTCAATCTCGTAAAAACAGCATGCATTGCGGAGAGAAAGATTGGTAAAATCAAATATAGGGCCCCTACTATCAGAAATAGGGGAATTTTGATTGGGGAACAAAAGACGGCAGAACAATTAAATACATACTTTTAGTCAGTCTTGACGAAGGAAGATTCAAATAACATCCCAAAAACATGGGGGACTATAAAGCCTAATGGGAAGGAGGAATTGAAAGACATTAATATTTTTATGGAAATGTTGTTGGGGAAACTAATGGGATTAAAGGCAGATAAATTCCCAAGGCCTGAAAAACCTCATCCAGAGTATTTCAGGAAGTGATCCTCGAAGCAGCAGAGGTCATCTTTTAAATTTTTATAGACTCTGGAACAGCTCCTATCGATAGGAAGGTTGCTAATGTAACCCAACTATTTATAGATATGTTAACTTGGCAATGATTGAGGGAAAAATGCTAGATTTGATTATAAAAGGTGTAATGGCAGAGTACTTGAAAGATAGCGACAAGATCAAACAGAGTCAGAATGGATTTATGTAGGGGAAGTTGTGCTTGACAAATCTGCTGGAGATTTTTGAAGATGCAACTAGTCGAGTTGATCAAGGGGAGTGAGTGGATGTAGTTCACTTGGATTTTCAGAAGGCTTTTGATAAGGTCCCACATGAGAGATTAGCATACAAAACTAAAGCACATGGGATTGGAGTTCGTGTTCTGAAGTGGTTTGAGAATTGATCGGCAGACAGGAAACAAACAGTAAGAATAAATGGGACTTTTTTTAAATGAATGGCAGGCAGTGACTGGTGGGGTACTGCAGGAAACAGTGCTTGGTTCCCAGCTATTCATGATATATATGACTGATTTAGATGAGGAAACTATAAGTTATATCTTTAAGTTTGCGGATGACACAAAGCTGTGGGAGAGTAAGCTGAGAGGAGACAGCATGCAGAGACGTTGCAGTGTGATTAGACAGGTTAAATAAATGGGCAAATGGGCAGATGGAGAATAATGTGGATAAATATAAGGTTATCCAGTTTGGTACTAGAAACAGGCAGGCAGAATATTATCTGAATGGTAATAAATTAGGAAAAGGGGAGATGCAATAAGACCTGGGTATCCTAATAGACCAGCCATTGAAAGTGAGTATGCAGGTGTAGCAGACTGGTATATTGGTCTTCACAGCAAAAGCATTTGAGTACAGGAGCAAGGCTATCTTCCTGCAACTGTACAGGCCATTGGTAAGACTACACCTGGAGGACTATATGTAGTTTTGGTCTCTTTATCTGAGGAAGGATGCTCTGCCGATTGAGGGACAGCAAATATGATTTAAGACTGATTCCTGGAGTGGTAGGACTGAAGTACAGAGAGCAAGAATGGATTGGTTGAAATTATTTTCACTACAGTTTAGAAGAATGAAGGGGAAATCACTGGATCATGAAATCACCTATAAAGATCTAACACTAAATCACCTATAAAGATCTAACAAGATTAGACAGGGTAGATGCAGGATCGATGTTCTCAGTGATCAGAAAGTCTAAAACCAGAGGATAAGGGTCTAAGGTGTAGTGCTGGAAAAGCACAAATCAGGCAGTATCCGAGGAGCAGGAGAAGCTGAGTTTTGGGCATGAGCCCTTCATCCTGATGCTGCCTGACCTGCGATGCTTTTCCAGCACCACATTTTTTGACTCTGATCTCCAGCATCTGCAGTCCTCACTTTCTCTATGGATAAAGGCCTCTTAGGATAGAGATTAGGAGGAATTTCTTCACCAAGAGAATACTGAGCCTGTGGAATTCTCGGAAAACTGCTCAGGCCAAAACATTGAAGGCTTTCAATAAAGATGAAGATATAGTTCATAGGATGAAAAGGATCAAAGAATATGGGGAGAAAGTGGGAACAGGCTACTGAGTTGCATGATCAACGATGGACACATTGAATAGCAGAACAGGCTCAAAGGATTGAATGGCCTACTTCTGCGCCTGTTTCTATGTTTTATGTCCAGAATATTGAACAACTTCCAGTTTTCACGATTCAACCCTAGCATTCTGTCCTGCATGGAAAATATACCCCACAACCTGTCAGAAGTAGTTTATTCATTGCTTCTGCTTATTACTCTAACTTCCATTCTCAGCAAAAAGCTCGCCCAGCCACTTATAAAGAAGCCAATTATCTTAACTACAATTATATTTGGGGAGTTCACGACTCTGCATGACAAAATGCCTCACATCTCCAGTCTCAAAAATTATTCCAACTTTAGAAAAGGCTCTTGTTGGTATAATTCCACACGGCTAACCAAATATTGTCAGTGTTCAATTTTGATAATGTCTGTAATGAATTTAGAGGGGTGATGCCACATATACAGAACAATATTGCAACTGTACCTTAGTACCTCAATAGAGATTTCGTTCTGGATATTTTCCAATCAACCCATTCAAACATGTTGTAACCCACCTCCACAGCAGGTGTACTTGAAGCTGGGTCTCTGACACAAAGGTAGGGACTGCACCACAAGAGCCCTCATTATCTGGTTTATATATTTTCTAATCAATCTGTTAGTGGACTTGTGGCGCAACAGTAGTGTGTCTGACTCCAGATCAGAAGGTTGCGTGTTCAAATCACGTCAGGCTGACTGAAGTTCAACTTCTTGAGTTTCAAATCAAGAAAGGAGTTCGTTCACTTCGGATATCTGCCAAGTCTTCTTTCTGGGGCGGCACAGTGGCTCAGTGGTTAGCTCTGCCTCCTCACAGCACCAGGGACTCAGGTTCGATTCCAGCCTCGGGCAACTGTCTGTGCAGAATTTGCACATTCTACCTGTGTCTGTGTGGGTTTCCTCCGGGTGCTCTGGCTTCCTCCCACAGTCCAAAAATGCGCAGGTGAGGTGAATTGGCCGTGTTAAATTGCCCATACTGCAAAGTGCATTAGTCAGGGGTAAATATGGGGAGTGGGTCTGGGTGGATCACTCTTCGGAAGGTCGGTGTGGACTTGTTGGGCCGAAGGGCCTGTTTCCATACTGTAGGGAATCTAATCTAATCTTCAGAGATGTTATTACACATCTCTGGAGCAGATGGGACTTGAACCTAGGCCTTCTCATTCTGAGATATGGGCCTTACCACTGCACCAGAACAGTCCTCACAATCTGGTTATATGATTTAAATTCTGACATCAATAATCAACTCTTTTGAACATATAGGTGGAAATAGAATGCTAAATAAAATGAAAATGAAAACTAATGGATGACATGTTTTCAGTAGCAAACTATTCCTGACTGCTGAACCACAAGTGAGCATCACTTTCACTCTTTTGCTTTTTTCTCAATTTCCCACAAGGTTACAATTAAACTTTGAAGTGCCAGAAGTGGATGGGAGACACTTGATTCTGTGGCAGGGAAGCTCAACAACCACTAGCAATTCCCAACAATACAGTTACAGGTGGGTTATAAAAGAACCTCCTGGAGAGCGAAGGAGGCTGTGGATCATGGGCAGAATTTGTCGGCACAACACACTTTCCATTAAAACATTTTGAGATCAGAAAGGTTTGCTCTTTATTGGTGCTCTTTTAAAGTTAAATTTTACTTGTAATTATGTCTTATTATACTGGTTTTACTTTATTCATGTGGACATCATTGTTATTTGTGAAACTAGCTTAATCAAAGATCTTGATGTACTGATCAGCCTCGTGGTTGGCATCCACTGATGGTAAAATGGGTGTTACGGACTTTTCCTTTTCTTGTGGAAGAAGCAGTTTGTGTCTCCTTGTTTACCCTTTACGGAATGTACATGTTAATGTCCAGTGATGTACTTACCATTATGTAGGACATGGCTGAATTTGCAAGCTCAGCTGGCCCTCCCTTTTGTATGTTGTAAAGGAGACTGTCCAAGATTACTCAATGTGAGGATAATTAAAATGTTTGATTAAATTCCCTACAGTGTGGAAACAGGCCCTTCGGCCTAACAGGTCCACTCCGACCTTCTGAAGAGTAACCCACCCAGACCCATTGCCCTCTGACTAATGCACCTAACACTATGGGCAATTTAGCATGGCCAATTCACCTGACCTGCACATCTTTGGACTGTGGGAGGAAACCTGAGCACCTGAAGGAAATGTGCAAATGACAGGGGGAGAATGCGCAAACTCCACACAGACAGTCGCCCAAGGCTGGAATCGAACCTGGGTCCCTGGTGCTGTTTGGCAGCAGTGCTAACCACTGAGCCACCATGCCACCCCATGTTATTGGTGAAATCAAAACATTTAAAGAGCTTCAGCTGCCAACATCCTAAAATGGAATTTGTACAGTATGTATTGACCACACCTTTTAAACCACTCAGTTTCTTACTTTGACTGTCGGTTCCCACCATTCCCAACCATATTCTAGGTTCTTACCACACCACTCCTCAATGATACCATCATCCTATTTTAACCTCTTCAATGCTCCTGAACTCCAACCATTCAAACTATACACTCACCAGCCCTCATCCCTGACTTGCCTGTTTCTGGTCCCAAAGCCTCCAGAAAATATTTACATTTGATATTTTTAATTGGTTCATTTTGAATTGGTTGTTTAAGTGCATAATAATTAGTATGTTTACAACTCAGTCAAGTCCAGTCTTTTAGTTTAGTTTACATTACAGTGTGGAAACAGGCCTTTCGGCCCAACAAGTCCACACCGACCCGCCGAAGCGCAACCCACCCATACCCCTTACCTAACACTACGGGCAATTTAGCATGACCAATTCACCTGACCTGCACATCTTTGGACTGTGGGAGGAAACCGGAGCACCCGGAGGAAACCCACGCAGACACGGGGAGAACGTGCAAACTCCACACAGTCAGTCGCCTGAGGCGGCAGTGCTAACCACTGTGCCACCGTGCCGCCGTGCCGCCCACAAATACCAACATGTATAACCTGGACAACACAGGATTTAAGACAGGTTCTCCTTCCAAAACAAAAGGTTATGGAGGCCAAAGTTCAGCACAATGCTGCTTTCTCTGATTACCAATTCACCACCGATCAGGGATCTGCTACAATCCTGTGTGGTTTAGCTAGCCAATGGTTAAACGTGCTAACCAGTCATGCAAATTAGCTGATAATGGCAGAGTGTTGTTGAGGCACACTGACCAGCTCACCTCCCTCATGCCACAGCATTCAACAAGGAAATCTAGTCACCTCAGATTTAACTACACAAAGCTTACTGCTGCATGTATCCATTAAACGAACATAAACTAGGTGCCACAAGATTCCTGTTGTCCGCTGACTTGAACTTAAAAGACATATTATGCTCAGGGCCTTTCATGGCATGCAAATTTATGATACATATTAACTCACAAATGGCTGGGGTGAGGGCTGATACACTGCAGATTAAATCTCAATCTGCTATAGCAAAAGTAGAATTTTGGGTCACACTTATTCACCCTGCATGCCTACATTTCTTGTTCTTGTGGACTCCATAAAATTCACCACGTGCCTTCCACTACAGCTTGCAGCTAACAACCATACTCCAAAATTCTTTCCTGCGGTGACGATATTGCTGCCTTGGTCAACGTTTATTACCAATCCCTAATTTGTCTTGACATAGTGATGGTGAGCCAACTTCTCGAACTGCTCCAGTCCACATAGGGTTGGTATATTCACAGCATTGGATAATGGCTTTGAAATCACTTTCTAATGACAATTTATTTAAAGATTGTTATGTGGCATGGAGCTTTATTCTATTATTGGTTCATTTTTTGAGCCAGCAACATTTAATACAGACATCAATACTTAATGCATTGTTGTTCTGTTTACCATTCACACAAACAGGTCGATGATTGTGATGCTGTTGTTGCAGGTCTATTGAGGAATAATCCACAGTAGATCATCTAGAAAACCTGCACTCTATCTATTTTAATCGTCACAGCTTTAAGTGATACTAATCTGACTGATACTAGACTAGACTAGACAGATCATTTCATCGAGGAAGACGCACAGGACTGGATTGCTTATTGAAAAAAAAATTCTGCTTAAATTCATGAGGCAGCATAGTTTCCTTAAAATTATATTCTCACTGTTTAGTTTTCACTAGCTTAAAATAAAACTGATTAAGAATTTTAAAATAAAATCAAACTTGAATATTAAATTCTTTGTTATAGGTACAAAGCCTGTAAAAAGAGATTAAAGATATTACTCTTTATCTCTGATAGCATTTATCTCCCTGATTACTAACTCTAGTGTCTTAAAGCTATCACAGATATTAAAACCTGTTTAACTGATTAAAACATTGTAATCAGCTATTTTTAACTTGTGTATACACAAAAGAAAATGTTTAATCATTGGTACAGGAAGTGCATCAAAGTAATGTTCCTTTACCAATAGCATTAGGTTATCAAGGATGAGAATCTCTCTTTTACAGCAGTTACTGTTCCATTTCGTGACAGAATATTATGCTTTTATCCTTTCCAATTTTCTTTAGTTTTCTTCTGACTGAAGTAAAGTGTAGTCTTGAGCTGCTTCCAATTAGTCATTTTTGCACTGTATTTCTTAATGAGTGATTCTCTGAAAGCTATTCACTATTGGTGGGACTACAACTGAGTGAAAGTAAGGATTGCAGATGGTGGAGATTAGAGTCAAGATCAGAGTGGTACTGGAAAAGCACAGCAGGTCAGGTAGCATCTGAACAGCACGAAAATCGATGTTGTGGGCAAAAGCCCTTCATCAGGAATGAGGCTAGAAGCCTCGGGGGTGGAGTGATAAATGGGTGGGGCTGAGGAGAAGGTAACTGAGAGTGCAATAGGTGGTTGGAGGTGGGGTGTGAGGCTGACAAGTCAGAGAGGAGGGTGGAGCAGACAGAGTCATAGAGATGTACAGCATGGAAAGAGACCCTTCGGTCCAACCAGTCCATGCCGACCAGGTATCCCAACCCAATCTAGTCCCACCTGCCAGCACCCGGCCCATATCCCTCCAAACCCCTCCTATTCATATACCCATCCAAATGCCTCTTAAATGTTGCAATTGTACCAGCCTCCACCACATCCTCTGGCAGCTCATTCCATACAGGCACCACCCTCTGCGTGAAAAAGTTGCCCCTTAGGTCTCTTTTATATCTTTCCCCTCTCACCCTAAACCGATGACCTCTAGTTCAGGACTCCATGACCCCAGGGAAAAGACTTTGCCTATTTACCCTATCCATGCCCCTCATAATTTTGTAAACCTCTATAAGGTCACCCCTCAGCCTCCGACGCTCCAGGGAAAACAGCCCCAGCCTGTTCAGCCTCTCCCTGTAGCTCAGATCCTCCAACCCCAGCAACATCCTTGTAAATTCTGAATCCTTTCAAGTTTCACAACATCTTTCTGATAGGAAGGAGACCAGAATTGCATGCAATATTCCAACAGTGGCCTAACCAATGTCCTGTACAGCCGCAACATGACCTCCCAACCCCTGTACTCAATACTCTGACCAATAAAGGAAAGCATACCAAACGCCTTCTTCACTATCCTATCTACACGCGACTCCACTTTCAAGGAGCTATGAACCTGCACTCCAAGGTCTCTTTGTTCAGCCACACTCCCTAGGACCTTACCATTAAGTGTATAA
>NC_057718.1:30626002-30632823 GCF_004010195.1 Chiloscyllium plagiosum | reverse complement strand
AGGTCAAGTTTTGCACCTTCTCTAGTAGGTACATCCACATACTGAATCAGAAAATTGTCTTGTACACACTTCACAAATTCCTCTCCATCTAAACCTTTAACACTGTGGCAGTCTCAGTCTATGTTTGGAAAGTTAAAATTCCCTGCAATAACCACCCTATTATTTTTATAGATTGCTGAGATCTCCTTACAAGTTTGTTTTTCAATTTCCCTCTGACTATTAGGGGGTCTATAATACGATCCCAATAAGGTGATCATCCCTTTCTTATTTCTCAGTTCCACCCAAATAACTTCCCTGGAAAATGCCACCCCCCCCTCCTCTCTTGCCTCCCTTTCTATCCTTCCTGTAGCAGTTGTATCCTGGAACATGAAGCTACCAGTCCTGCCCATCCCTGAGCCATGTTTCTGTAATTGCTATGATATCCCAGTCCCATGTTCCTAACCATGCCCTGAGTTCATCTCCCTTCCCTAGGCCTCTCACATTGAAATAAATGCAGTTTAATTTATTAGTTCTACCTTGTCCCTGCCTGCCCTGACTCTTTGACTCCCTGGGTCCCACCCCACCACCTTACTAGTTTAAATCCTCCCGAGCAGTTCCAGCAAATTTCCCTGCCAGTATATTAGTCCCCTTCCAATTTAGGTGCAATCCGTCCTTCTTGTACAGGTCACTTCTACCCCAAAAGAGATTCCAATGATCCAAAAATATGAATTCTTCTCCCATACACCAGCTCCTCAGCCATGCATTCATCTGCTCTATCTTCCTATTCCTGCCCTCACTAGCTCGTAGCACTGGGAGTAATCCAGATATTACTACCCTTGAGGATCTCCTTTTTAAATTTCTTCCCAACTCTCTGTAAGTCTCAACCTTTTCCCTTCCAATGTCGTTGGTTCCAATGTGGACAACGACCTCCTGCTGGCCCCATCTCCCCCATGAGAACATTCTTCACCCTCTCTGAGACATTCTTGATCCTGGCACCAGGGAAACAACACACCATTCTGCTTTTTCTCTGCTGGCCACAGAAATGTCGGTCTGTACCTCTGACTGCAGAATCCCCTAAAAGAATTGATTTCTTGGAAGCCGACGTACCCCTCGTTGCATTACAGCCAGTCTCAATACCAGAAACTTGGCTGTTCGTGCTACGTTCCCCTGAGAATCCATCACTCCCTACATTTTCCAAAACAGCATGTCTGTTTGAAATGGGTATATCCACAAAAGACTCCTGCCCTAGGTGCCGACCTCTCTCACCCTTCCTGGAGTTAACCCATCTATGTGACTGTATCTGAGACTTTCCCCCCTTCCTATAACTGCCATCCATGACATACTGTTGCTATTGCAAATTCCTCATTGCTTCTATCTGTCTCTCCAACTGATCCAACGAATCTGATAAGATTCGCATCCAACAGCATTTGGAAAGGAAGATTGACAAGCGGGACAAGTCATGAGGACGGTGCTGAGCTGGAAGGTTGGAACTTAAGGTTGGGGGGGGGGGTTGGAGGGGGAATGAAGAACCTGGTGAAGTCCACATTGATGCCATGGGGTTGAAGGGTCCCGAGGCAGAAGATGAGGTGTTCTTCCTCAAGGCGTTAGGTGGTGAGGGAGTGGTGATGGAGGAGACCCAGGGCCTGCATGCCCTCGGCAGAGCGGTACGGGAAGTTGAAATGTTTGGCCACGGGGAGGTGGGGTTGATTAGTGCGGGTGTCCCAGAGATGTTCGCTGAAGCACTCTATGAGAAGGCATCCGGTCTCCCCAATGTAGAGGAGACCGCATCAGGAGCAATGGATACAATAAATGTGTGTAGAAGTGCAGGTGAAGCTTTGATGGATGTGGAAGGCTCCTTTGGGGCCTTGGACGGAGGTGCAGAAGGGGGAGTGGGCACAGGCTTGACAATTCTTGCGGTGGCAGGGGAAGGTGCCAGGAGGGGAGAGTGGGTTGTTGGGGAAAGTGGACTGACCAAGTAGTTGCGGAGGGAACGGTCTTTGTGAAAAGGGGATAGGAGTGGGGAGGGAAATATATCCCTTGTGGTGGGGTCCGTTTGGATGTGTCGGAAATGTCGGTGGATGATGCAATTTATGCAAAGGTTGGTGTGGTGGAAGGTGAAGACCGGGGAGGGAGGGTGGGGGGTTCTGTCCTTGTTGCGATTGGAGGGGGGTGGGGATTCGAGGGCGGAGGTGCAGGACGTGGATGAGGGCATCATCAACCGCATGGGAGGGCCAATTGCGCTCTTTAAAGAAGGAGGCCATCTGGTGTGTTCTGTGGTGGAACTGGTCCTCCTGGGAGCAGATGCGGCAGAGGTGGAGGAATTGGGAATATGGGAATAGCAGTTTTGTAGGAGGTAGGATGGGAAGAGGTGTAATCCAAGTAGCCGTGGGAGTTGGGTTTGTAAAAAAAAATGTCAGTGTTGAGTTGGTCATCGTTGATGCAGATGGAGAGGTCCAGGAAGGGGAGGGAGGTGTCAGAGATTATCTAGGTGAATTTAAGGTCGGGATGGAATGTGTTGGTGAAGTTGATGAACTGTTCAACCTCCTCGTGGGAGCACGAGGTGGTACCGATGCACTCATCTCTGGGACACCCGCACACGAATCAACCCCACCGTCTCGTGGCCGACATTTCAACTCCCCATCCCACTCTGCCGAAGACATGCAGGTCCTGGGCCGCCTCCATTGCCACTCCTGTAAAACCCGATGCCTGGCGGAGGAATACTTCATCTTCTGCCTCGGGACCCTTCAACCCCATGGCATCAATGTGGACTTCACCAGTTTCCTCAGTTCCCCTCCCCCCACCTTCCCCTAGTTCTAACCTTCCAGCTCAGCACCGTCCTCGTGACCTGTCCCACCTGTCAGTCTTCCTTCCCACCTATCCGCTCCACCCTCCTCTCTAACCTATCACCTTCACCCCCCTCCATCCACCTATTGCACTCTCAGCTACCTTATCCCCAGCTCCACCCACCTCCCATTTATCTCTCCACCCCTGAGCTTCCAAGCCTCATTCCTGATGAAGTACTACAACTGAGCCAGGTCGTATCTTTACCCAACACTGTTGGCACTTTCCAGCAGGTGCTCCTGCACAATAGCAATTACCTCATTCTTGTCCCCTATCTTGTCCCCATTGCTAAAACCCCACTGAGCTGCTCGAGATTGGCCAACTCTGTACAATGGTCAAGCCTGGGGTGTTACAGGTCTGGATGAACTTATCAATTTATCAACCCAGGAGCATACCCTCAGTGAGCTTTCTTCTTAGCTCTCTAGAAAAGCTCATCTTCACCAACTCAATATGGTCAAAATTCAGTATTTCAACCCTCACTGTTCATATTCAATTTAACCAAATGCAAATGAGTTGCTTATAAATTATATTGTAGAACAGATTTGAGATTGCAAGTGCTTTTCAGATATTAAAAAAAAAGGTCTAAGAATACACTCATTTCAACCAAAATAATTTAGATTTGGACAAAACAAGTAGAACTACATTCCTGATGAAAAATAAGCTGCAAAATCACTGTGTTCTCATTACTTTTGCCTTTACAATTCATTGAAATTGCAGAAAGTACACCTGAATGTATCATAATGCCCTCTTTAACTGTTACAGAAAAAAAAGGTAAGTATCATTGATAGCATGTTCTGTTTCTTGTTGTTAAGTATAAAACACACTTCTCGTAGGTAGGTAAAAACAAAGTACATTTGTTTTCAAATTGTTCCATTTTGGTTGATCTCATTTTCTTTTCACCACCTCCATCTCTTAATCCCTATTTTTCTTTAGATTAGATTATTTACAATGTGGAAACAGGCCCGTCAGCCCAACAGGTCCACACCGACCCGCCGAAGCACAACCCACCCAGACCCATTCCCCTACATTTACCCCTTCACCTAACACTACGGGCAATTTAGCATGGCCAATTCACCTAACCTGCACATTTTTGGACTGTGGGAGGAAACCGGAGCACCCGGAGGAAACCCACACAGACACGGGGAGAATGTGTAAACTCCACACAGTTAGTCGCCTGAGGCGGGAATTGAACCCGGGTCTCTGGTGCTGTGAGGCAGCAGTGCTAACTGCTGTGCTACCATGCCGTCCACAGTGTGTTTCCCTGCTTTTGTTTCCATATATTTATGCAATTCCAGGTTAAATGTTATTATCGTTTTTAAAATGGTGCAAGAAATTTACTGCATAAATCTTGGGTGGTCTAGCAGTAGTAGAATGGGCTCATTTTTATGGAAATTACAGATTAAAAATATATTAAAATTACTATCAAATTGTTTCCATTAAAGGAACAGAAATAAGGAACTTCTTACCGGCTTGAGACAGAAGAAGACCTGAATCGTCCATGTTTCTTATTTCTTTCAATAATGTCACTAACATCTGTAAAAGGTTGTTTAATCAAGGTTGAAAACAAAGTTACAGTGGTTAGACACAAATATTTCTATAATAGAAAACTTTTGGATAAAGGCAAATATACTGTGAATGCAGTAAATTGGAATAAAGGAAGTGCTGGAGAAGCTCAGCAGGTCTGGCAGCCATTGTGGAGGGAGAAACAGAATCAATGTTTTGAGTACAATATGACTTCTTCAGAAAATTTGTGGAGTTTATCATCAGTTGTGATTGGCCCCTTACTGAGGCCTCTCTGCCTACCTTTATACTTTCTAACACCTGTCCACATAAACTACTGTGATGGCAATGTGGCTCAGACCGGATGTGAGTATCATGCTGGTCATTTGTTTTTAACGCCTCTCCTTATATCATCCTTCACACCTTTTCTCTGAAAGTTTCATTGATTAGAAAGCTTCTTGCTAAGTTTTTGCAAATTTTCCGCTCTTCTGAATGAAATCCCTAGGATTAAAAATTCCTTACTTGCTTTTGCAGAACTATTCACTTTTCTGCAAATATTCACAAAGAATGAAGAAACTTCTTTTCCTAACCACCTTCTACCATCACCAACAAGGACAAGGAGCTCATGGGATTCTTTATCAGTAAAATCAAGATCATGCACTTAGCTGCTTTCTTATATCACTCTTTACCTTAACCAAGTCAAATATGATGAACGATTGAATGAAGGATTTATTTATTGTCGCATATATCTTGAAGATACAATGTAAGGTGTTGTTGCCACAATCTGCTGCTTCATCCTCTGTTCAAAATGGGGTTTCAAGCACGGCTTCAAAGCTTCTGCAAGATCTCTACTAGGTGTTCCAGTCCTCAAGGATTCCCGCTCCGGGAACAGCAATGACGACACTGATGCCCCAGGAAATCTGCCTCCACAGGTGGTGCGATCTCAACAGTATCATCAAGAATCCAGACATGAGTCCAGGCTCTGGGCACAGCCACCGCTGCCTTGGATCCCAGTCCATGCCACCGATGCTGCAGCCGCTTCCCCCACCCCCGCCGAAAACGAAAGGAAGGAAAGAAAGAAAAAAGTCAAAAAATACTGAGAAAATGATGCTGCAGACAGGCTTTGAAATATACCGTCTCCCTTCCATCCTCCAACAGCATGACACACCTTTAGCTGCTTTGCCCCATTCCTATTTAACAGACAATCACAACTTATTTTTTTCTTCTTTTTTTTAAACTCAACTTTTTTTCCAGACCCTAATGCCAGTTGATGTCATACCTTGGACACTGTCTTCTGAACACATCGGATTGTATTTTGTGTCCTAAGTGGCTCCTTCCCCTCTGGTACATACAATCATAGAGTCATAGAGACGTACAGCATGGAAAGAGACCCTTCGGTCCAACCTGTCCATGCCGACCAGATATCCCAACCCAATCTAGTCCCACCTGCCAGCACCCGGCACATATCCCTCCAAACCCTTCCTATTCATATACCCATCCAAATGCCTCTTAAATGTTACAACTGTACCAGCCTCCACCACATCCTCTGGCAGCTCATTCCATACACCTACCACCCTCTGCGTGAAAAGGTTGCCCCTTAGGTCTCTTTTATATCCTTCCCCTCTCACCCTAAACCTATGCCTTCTAGTTCTAGACTCCCCGACCCCAGGGAAAATACTTTGTCTACTTACCCTATCCACGCCCCTCAAAAGTTTGTAAATCTGTATAAGGTCACCCCTCAGCGTCCGATGCTCCAGGGAAAACAGCCTCAGCCTGTTCAGCTTCTCCCTATAGCTCAAATCCTCCAACCCTGACAACATCCTTGTAAAACTTTTCTGAAC
The DNA here is from genome assembly GCF_004010195.1 of Chiloscyllium plagiosum. Taxonomy (NCBI): domain Eukaryota; kingdom Metazoa; phylum Chordata; class Chondrichthyes; order Orectolobiformes; family Hemiscylliidae; genus Chiloscyllium; species Chiloscyllium plagiosum. The sequence continues at coordinate 30,626,662 of NC_057718.1, read as the reverse complement.
CCTTTCAAGTTTCACAACATCTTTCCGATAGGAAGGAGACCAGAACTGCACGCAATATTCCAACAGTCCCTTCAAAATTGGTGTAATTAATCCTCTCCTGAAAGAAATAAATTTTTTTACTTGACATCCTTTGACATCCTTACAGGGGGGGTCAGGACTGGCAGTTAAACATCCAAGGGTTTTCAACTTATCGAAACGACAGGGAGTGGGCAGAGGGGGTGGGGTTGCCTTGTTAGTTAAGAACAAAATTAAATCTATGGCACTGAATGACATAGCGTCGGATGATGTGGAGTCTGTGTGGGTGCAATTGAGGAACCACAAAGGCAAAAAAACCATAGTGGGAGTTATGTACAGACCTCCTAACTGTGGTCAGGACCAGGGCGCAACATTTACCGGGAAATAGAGAAGGCATGTCAGAAAGGCAAGGTCACAGTGATCATGGGAGACTTCAATATGCAGGTGGACTGGGTAAATAATGTTGCCAGTGGATCCAAAGAAAGGGAATTCATGAAATGCTTACAGGATGGCTTTTTGGAACAGCTTGTCATGGAGCCCACAAGAGAGCAGGCTATTCTGGACCTAGTGCTACGTAATGAACCAGACTTTATAAAAAATCTTAAAGTAAGGGAACACTTAGGAAGCAGCGAACATAATATGGTA
>NC_057718.1:30619251-30623952 GCF_004010195.1 Chiloscyllium plagiosum | reverse complement strand
ACACAGCCTTAGAATTAGAGTGGGTAAATTCAGAACAGAAATGCGGAAACGTTTCTTCAGCCAGAGAGTGGTGGGCCTGTGGAATTCATTGCCGCAGAGTGCAGTGGAGGCTGGGACGCTAAATGTCTTCAAGGCAGAAATTGATAAATTCTTGATGTCACAAGGAATTAAGGGCTACAGGGAGAATGTGGGTAAGTGGAGTTGAAATGCCCATCAGCCATGATTGAATGGAGGAGTGGACTCGATGGGCCGAATGGCCTTACTTCCGCTCCTATGTCTTATGGTCCTTTAAAACAATTGCTTGGGACTAATGTCCATCTTTCTGTTGAACCCCAGGAGAAGGGAGAGATATTAAATGAATATTTCATGTCAGTTTTTACTGTGGAGAAAGAAATGAAGTCTAGAAAATGCAGAGAAATTTTGATGCTTTATAAATAGTTCACATTCCAGAAGAGGACGTTTGAGAGGTTTAGAAATATAAAAGTGGATAAATCTCCAGGACCTGATCTAATGTATCCCACTATGTTGTGGGAAGTAAGGGAGGAAATTACAACACCTCTTGCAAAAATATTTGCATCATCCATAACTACAGGTGAGATGCCTGATGACTGCAGGGTGGCTAATGTTGCACCTTTGTTTAAGAAAGGTTGTAAGGAGAAACTGAGGAACTATAGATCTATGAGTCTAATTGCGGTTGTGGATAAATTGTTGGGAGGTTATAAAATGATAGGATTTATGGACATTTAGAGAGGCAAAAATTGATTAGGGATAGTCAGCATGGTTTTGTGAGGAAAATCATATCTCATAAACATGACTAAGTTTTTTGAGAAAGTTACCAAAAAGGTTGAAGATGGTAGAGGAGTAGATGTTTTAATTTGGATTTTAGTAAAGTCTTCGACAAGGTTCTGCATGGTAGACTAATTAGTAAAGTTAAGTCACATAGGATTCAGAGTGAGCTTGCCAATTGGATACATAATTGGCTTTTGGCAGGAGACAAAGGATATTGGTGGAGGGTTACTTTATGGACTGGAGGCCTGTGACCAGCAGTGTTCTACAGGGATTGGTTCCGGGTCCTCTTTGTCATTTATATGAATGACTTGGATGAGAATATAGAAAGTATGGTTAGTAAGTTGCAGATGACACCAAAATTAATGGAATAGTAGACAGTGAAGAAGGGTTTCTAAGGTTTCAAAAACAAATGGGTCAATGGGCTGAAAAATGGTTGATCGAGTTCAATCTGGATAAATGTGAGGTTATTGCATTTTGGTACAACAAACAAGGGTAGGGCTTATACAATTAATGGTAAGGCCTATGGTAGTGTTGTAGAACAGAGGGATTTAGGGGTGCAGCTACATAACATATCAAGAGGATGGTTAAAAAGACGTTTGGCATGCTTGCCTTCATTGCTAAGTCCTTTGGGTATAGGAGTTGGACATTGTGTTAAGGTTGTACAGGATATTGGTGAGGCGTCTTCTGGAATACTGTGTCCAGTTATACTTGCCCAGTTATAGGAAAGACATTATCAAGATGGAGAGGGTTCAGAAGAGATTTACCAGGATGTTGCTGGGTATGGAAAGTTTGAGTTATAAAGAAAGGTTGGATAGAACATAGAATGTTACAGCGCAGTACAGGTCCTTCAGCCCTCGATAACCCATTCAATAAGGTTAGGGAGGCACGAGCTGCCCTCCACAAAATTGTGTTGACTACCCCTAGTCAAATTATTCCTTTCCAGATGATTATAAATCCTATCTCTTATAACCTTTTCCAACATCTTACCCAAAACCGAAATAAGGCTCACTACCCTATAATTACCAGGGTTGTCCCGACTTCCCTTCACAAACAAGGGAACAATATTTTCTATTCTCCAGTCTTCTGGCACTACTCCTATCAATGATGACATAAAGATCAAAGCTAAAGTCCTGGAGGATTCTGGGCAATCCAAGATGGAGGACGAGAAATATTTCTGGCTGTAACAGCTGCTCCTTTTTTTTTTGAGGTATTTTAGGTGCTGGAGGTGATTTCCTTGAATTGCAGGAACAGCAATTACTATTTCATATGCTGTTGCATTGTTTAGGAACTTTGAAAAAAAAAATCAAAACAACAGCAGTTTTAAAAGGGAGAAGAACAGAAAAAGGAAGCACATGGTGTGAGGTCAGTGCAGGGGAGAGAGAGAGAGAGAGAGAGAACCTGCACAGTTACTGCCTTTGATGTTTGAATTCGTGTATCGCTGGACATCGGAGTGCATCTGGGAAAATGATCAAACAGTGAAATTCACAACTAATCTTGGAAGAACTGTTGGGCGAAGTTCACAGCACAGAATCAGAGAAGTTACTCGTCATTTTAAGTGTGACCTACAGAGAATCTGCAGTAGTGAGTAGAGTAGGTTCTTTCTTGATTATATGTTTTTGGAGATATGTCTCTTGATTAAACTTAAAATATAAGCCATAACTATTAATTTAACCTGGGGCTGTGTTTGTAGAGGAATAAGATGGTGTTATTTTCTGGGTCTGTAGATTGTGAAGGAGCAAAAATGGCCTTTAATAGAGTGATATGTACTTCTTGTCAGATGTGGGAATTGAAAGAGAGTTTAAGGGTTACTGCGGATTAAATCTGCTATAAATACTGCTGGCTGCGAATCTTATCAGATCGAATGGATCGGTTGGAGAGACAGTTAGAAGCGATGAGGAATTTGTGGCAGCAACAGGATGTGATGGATGGCAGTTATAGGAAGGGGGGAAAGTCTCAGATGGGTTAACTCCAGGAAGGGTAAGAGAGGTAGGCAGCTAGTGCAGGAGTCTTTTGTGGATATACTCTTTTCAAACAAGTATGTTGTTTTGGAAAATGTAGGGGGTGATGGATTTTCAGGGGAATGAAGCACGAACAGCCAAATTTCTGGTATGAAGAATGGCTCAAATGCAATGAGGGGTACGTCAGGTTCCGAGAAATCAATTGTGTTAGGGGATTCTCTAGTTCGAGGTACAGACAGATGCTTCTGTGGCCAGCAGCGAAAAAGCAGAATGGTGTGTTGCTTCCCTGGTGCCAGGATCAAGGATGTTTCAGAGAGGGTGCAGAATGTTCTCATGGGGGAGAGAAGCCAGCAAGAGGGTCATTGTCCAAATTGGAACCAACGACATAGTAAGGGAAAAGGTTGAGATTCTGAAGGGAGATTACAGAGAGCTGGGCAGAAATTTAAAAAGGAGGTCATCAAGGGTAGTAATATCTTGATTACTCCCAGTGTTACAAGCTAATGAGGGCAGGGAATCTCTTTTGGGGTAAAAGTGACCTGTACAAGAAGGACGGATTGCACCTAAATTGGAAGGGGAGTAATATACTGGCAGGAAAATTTGCTAGAACTGCTTGGGAGGATTTAAACCAGTAAGGTGGCAGGGTGGGACCCAGGGAGTCAGAGTCAGGGCAGGCAGGGACAAGGTAGGACTAATAAATTAAACTGCATTTATTTCAATGTAAGGGGCCTAACAGGGAAGGAAGATGAACTCAGGCCATGGTTAGGAACATGGGACTGGGATATCATAGCAATTACAGAAACATGGCTCAGGGATGGGCAGGACTGGTAGCTTCATGTTCCAGGATACAACTGCTACAGGAAGGATAGAAAGGGAGGCAAGAGAGGAGGGTGGGGGGGGGGGGGGTGGCATTTTTCATAAGGGATAGCATTACAGATGTGCTGAGGGAGGATATTCCCGGAAATACATCCAGGGAAGTTATTTGGGTGGAACTGAGAAATAAGAAAGGGATAATAACCTTATTGGGATTGTATTATAGACCCCCTAGTAGTCAGAGGGAAATTGAGAAACAAACATGTAAGGAGATCTCAGCGATCTATAAGAATAATAGGGTGGTTATGGTAGGGGATGTTAACTTTCCAAACATAGACTGGGACTGCCACAGTGTTAAGGGTTTAGATGGAGAGGAATTTGTGAAGTGTGTACAAGACAATTTTCTGATTCAGTATGTGGATGTACCTACTAGAGAAGGTGCAAAACTTGACTTACTCTTGGGAAATAAGGCAGGGCAGGTGACTGAGGTGTCAGTAGGAGAGCACTTTGGGGCCAGCGACCATAATTCTATTAGATTTAAAATAATGATGGAAAAGGATACACCAGATCTAAAAGTTGAAATACTAAATTGGAGAAGGGCCAATTTTGACGGTATTAGGCAAGACCTTATGAAAGATGATTGGGGGCAGATGTTCGTAGGTAAAGGGACGGCTGGAAAATGGGAAGCCTTCAGAAATGAGATAACAAGAATCCAGAAATATATTCCTGTTAGGTTGAAAGGAAAGGCTGGTAGGTATAGGGAATGCTGGATAACTAAAGAAATTGAGGGTTTGCTTAAGAAAAAGAAGGAAGCATATGTCAGGTATAGACAGGATAGATCAAGTGAATCCTTAGAAGAGTATAAAGAAAGTAGGAGTATACTTAAGAGGGAAATCAGGAGGGCAAAAAAGGGACAGGAGATAGCTTTGGCAAATAGAACTAAGGAGAATCCAAAGAGTTTTTACAAATACATTAAGGACAGAAGGGTAACGAGGGAGAGAATAAGTCCCCTCAAAGGTCAATAAGGCAGCCTTTGTGTGGAGCCACAGAAAATGGGGGAGATACTAAATGAGTATTTTGCATCAGTATTTACTGTGGAAAAGAATATAGAAGATATAGACTGTAGGGAAATAGATGGTGACAT
>NC_057718.1:30542701-30618796 GCF_004010195.1 Chiloscyllium plagiosum | reverse complement strand
CTCTACTTTTTGTCATTTACATAAATGATTTGGATGCGAGCATAAGAGGTGCAGTTAGTAAGTTTGCAGATGACACCAAAATTGGAGGCGTAGTGGACAGCAAAGAGGGTTACCTCAGATTACAACAGGATCTTGACCAGATGGGCCAATGGGCTGAGAAGTGGCAGATAAATGCAAGGTGCTGCACTTTGGGAAAGCAAATCTTCGCAGGACTAATACACTTAATGGTAAGGTCCTAGGGAGTGTTGCTGAACAAAGAGACCTTGGAATGCAGGTTCATAGCTCCTTGAAAGTGGAGTCGCAGGTGGATAGGATAGTGAAGAAGGCATTTGATATGCTTTCTTTTATTGGTCAGAGTACTGAGTACCGGAGTTGGGAGGTCATGTTGCGGCTGTACAGGACATTGGTTCGGCCACTGTTGGAATATTGCATGCAATCTGGTCTCCTTCCTATCGGAAAGATTTTGTGAAACTTGAAAGGGTTCAGAAAAGATTTACAAGAATGTTGCCAGGGTTGGAGGATGAGAGCTTTAGGGAGAGGCTGAACAGACTGGGACTGTTTCCCCTGGTGCGTCGGAGGCTGAGGGGTGACCTTATAGAGGTTTACAAAATTATGAGGGGCATGGATAGGGTAAATAGGCAATGTCTTTTCCCTGTGGTCAGGGAGTCCAGAACTAGAGGGCATAGGTTTAGGGTGAGAGGGGAAAGTTATAAAAGAGACCTAAGGGGCAACTTTTTCACTCAGAAGGTGGTACGTGTATGGAATGAGCTGCCAGATGCAGTGGTGGAGGCTGGTACAATTGTAACATTTAAGAGGCAGTTGGATGGGTATATGAATAGGAAGTGTTTGGAGGGATATGTGCTGGGTGCTGGCAGTTGGTCTAGATTGGGTTGGGATATCTGGTCGGCATGGACGTGTTGGACCGAAGGGTCTCTTTCCATGCTGTACATCTCTATGACTCTGCAATCTCCTCCCTGGCTTCCCAGAGAATCCGAGGATAAATCCCATCTGCTCCATGGGTCTTATCTATTTTCAGATTTTCTAAAACTGCCAAAACCTCTTCTTTGTCAACCACTAATCTAGTACCTGTATCTCCGTATTCTCACTAACATTGCCTTTTGCCAATGTGAATACTAACAAATAGTATTCATTAAGCGCTTCCCCATGTCCTCAGATTCCACACACATTTTCACACCACTAACTTTGATTGGCCCTAATCTTACTCTAGTCATTTTTTTACTCCTGATATACCTATAGAAGGCCTTAGGGGTTTCCTTCATCCTATCCGCCAACAACTTCTAATGCCCCCTCCTGGCTCTTCTTAGCCCTCTCTTTAGATCTTTTCTGGCTAACTTATAACTCTCAATCCCTCTAACTGAGCCTTCACGCCTCATCCTCACATCAACCTTCTTCTTCCTCTTGACAAGAGCTTCAACTTCTTTAGTAAACCATGGCTCTCTCTCTCGACAACTACCTCCCTGCCTGATAGGTATATACTTATCAAGGACCCGCAGTAACTGTTCCTTGAATAAGCTCTATATTTCAAGTGTGTCCATCCCCTGCAGTTCCATCCCCTTCCTACGCATTCTAATCTTGCCTAATCGCATAATAATTGCCTTTCCCCCAGTTATTCCCCTTTCCCTGCGGTATAAACCTCTCCCTGTCCATTGCTATTGTAAACATAACAGAATTGTGGTCACTATCGCCAAAGTGCTCACGTACCTCCAAATCTACCATCTGGCTGGGTTCATTCCCCCAGTACCAAATCCAATATGGCATCACCCCTTGTTGGCCTACCTTCGTACAGTGTCAGAAAACCCTCCTGCACACATTGAACAAAAATTGACCCATCTAAACTACTTGAACTATAGTATTCATAGTCAATATTGGGGAAGTTAAAGACCCCCATAACAACTACCCTGTTACTCTCGCTCCTATCGAGAATCATCTTTTGCTATCCTTTCCCAAAAGGGTGACCTCTCCTTTCCTGTTTCTAACCTCAGCCCAAACTACCTCAGTGGATGAGTCCTCAAATGTTCTCTTAGCTGCCAAAATACTACCCTTGATTAACAATGCCACATCCCCCTCCTTTTACAATCTTCTCTGTTCTTACTGAAACATCTAAATCCTGAAATTTGCAACAACCATTCCTGTCCCTCCTCTAGCCATGTCTCTGAAATGGCCACAATCTCGAAATCCCAGGTATCAACATTTTGAAATGTTAGAAATGAAGCACAATTAAAGACTTGTGACAGGTTTCTCTGCACACCTCATTCAGAAATACCACACAGTGCAAAACAAGTATTGGATATTGAACAAAAGAAGCATGGAAAGAAAGAATGATGGGAAGATAGCATAAAGATAATATATTAAGGATGTTTTGGCAAGTGATGCAAGGTGGAAGTACAGGAAAAACGTGCCTTTTATGATTAGCCATGCTGAAAGAAGAACTGAGTGAAGTACAAAAAAAATCCAGTATCAGTGAGTGAAAGCATAAGTGGAGGATTAGAGTAGATTTCACAGATAGGATAGGGTAAGAGCACAGTGGGACGAAAGCAAGAAGAGGATTTTAGAAGTCATTTCACTATGGGGTCAGGTCAGGTAAGGACTTATGATGAGTTTGTAGTCTTGAAGTAAAGATATGTGTTAAAAAAAATCTGAACTTGAGGTAGTTTTTCGATGGTGGAGACGTCAGAAGTAGAGAATTAAATGAAATTAAACCTCAAAGTAATAAAGGCTTCAGATTTTTTTTAACACATATCTTGGCTAATGTTTCCAGCAGAAGTCGGAAGAAAAGTAGGAAGAGAGGAGAGAAATGCTTTGGAGATGCACATTATTGGTTGCTAGCAAAGTTGAAACCCATGGAATAAAAGGGACAGTGTCGAAACAGATATAATATTGACTAAATAATGTGAATTAGAGATTAGTTATGAAGAGATATTTTTCACCTTGGAGGAAGATTTAAAGTAATACGCCTCATAGGTTAGAATTACAGCCATTGCTTTCTATGATATAAAAGTAACTTGGAATTGTTTGCATAGGGCACAATCCCAGAATTTGCAGAATACACAAGACTTTTAAGTGTAGTCAACTATGAGGAAAAGGGCAATGAACTTCCAAGAGGACATCCAGAGGCTCATGGAATGGTGATCCTGTATTTTATGAACAGAGACATAGAGTATAAGAGCAAGGAAGTTATGATGAATCTTTGTAACATACTGCTTCAGCCACAACTAGTGTTGTGTCCATTGAACACTTCAAGAAGAACGTGAAGGCCTTTAGCAGAAAGGATCCAGGAGAATGAGGGAGTTCAATTAATTGGACAGAATGCCATAACTGGGGCATTCTTGTCCCAGGGTCAGGTTGACAGAGGATTCAACAGAAGTATCAAAAAGTCATGAAAGGTCAACTTAATTCAAGTTCTCTACCTATGTCTCTAGCCTGAGGTGGAAGTCCTGGAAGCTTATAGGGAACAGAAAAGTGAATTGAGGTGCTAATACCTAGTTTATGAAATTTCAAATCATTTAGCTCTCAATGCCAGATAAACTCGAATGGTAACATACTTCATTTCTGCTAGGAAGTGGAGAAGTGGAATGGATGCATCTGAGGTTAAAAGGGAGGAAACAGTTAATTTTCTTTGCTCTCCTCTGGATGGCATTCATTTCCTTTGAGATATGGTCCCATATGCAGTTTTCATATGTTTTAACTAAGGGGTTGTTTTCCATGTGTAAGGCTAGACATGCAGTATAATAAAATGTTACTGCTGTTGGGAAGAGAGGAATGTATCAAAGCAAAGGTCAAACCTCCCCATTCATATACCCTCTCTGGCCGTTTCATCCTCCCCGTTCACAGACTAATTGCCGTATTCCCACTATCACCCTGAGTGAGATTAACTATCTTGCACAAACTGGAAAACCCTGACTTGGAGCAAAAATGTTAAAAAGCCTGTTATCAGATTTGAAACCAAACATTATCTTCTGACTCCATAAACCATCTCTTTAGTGCTAGCAGATAGTGCGGTAAATCCAAGTGTATTTCCACAGAAGGCTGTTCAAAAATATCTTACTATTTCCATTTAAACGCTCTTGGGCAGTTGCCAGTATTTCTTCAGAGGTGTTACTAAGGATCAAGCAGTGCTTTGCATTGAGAAGGTGTGAGGCGACCTTATTAACAAACAGGAGTGTCGATGGAAAAGATGTTATATATGCAGCCAAATCTCTCTCCACATTTATGGAGTTGAAGTGCATATACATAATGTAATTAGATTGTGTATAAAAAGAGGCTTCTTCTAAATAGTGCACCTTCTCTTATTTTTTACCACTTGTACATTACATATTTAATCCGTCTCATTGCTTAAACTGACAAAATGCGTAACGATTAGCCCTACAGTGCATTAATAAGGTGGAAAAAGCTGAGGAAATTATAATGGACAGAGATTCTGCAGCAGTAGCCAAGATTTTTCTTTTTTTTAAAAGAGTCCCCTCCGGCTTTTTAGTGTTGAACTGGTTAGGATATAAAATCAATGGGCCAAGGATCAACAATAATTTTATACAAGCTAAACAGAAAAACTAGCATAGTTATTACTTATAATTAATGTTCGTAATTTAGCTTTTCAATTTTCCTTTCTTACAAATTGCAAAAGGTAATGGCAAGTGGGTAAAAAGATTGGCATTTGGATTCCAAGTTGCAGTTTCTGCCCCTTGCCATGTTGGCTTCTGTATCTGATCACTGGTTCGTGACCCTGCTGGAACGAGTGGGTGATTGATGTTGGGTAAGAATAGCACCAGTTCCTGGCTGCAATGCTACCCACAAGACTACAGTCACTGAATATCAATAAGGCCATGGTGATCTTATGGCCTCTCCTCCATATTTCTGTCTGCTCTCATAGAGTTTTGATAGTCAAGGGCTATCTAACACAGCAATGAATATTTTCAGTGACCCAGTTTCCATTGCTCTCTGGAGTACAGAATTTCACAAACTTCAGTAAAAATTCTCCTCATCCATTTTAAAAGGAAAACCTCTTATTCTTGAATTGTATCCCCTGGTTCCAGTTTCCTGTACAAGAGAAAACATCCTCCCCATATGCACCTATCAAGTGTCCACAGAGCTTATATGTTTCAATAAGATCACCTTTCATTTTTCTAAATTCCATTGAGTATATGTCCAACCTGCTCAATGTTTATTTACAAGATAAGCCATTCATCCCAGGGATACGTCAAGTGAACCATTGCTAAACTCCTTCAAATACAATTTTTGGGTCCGTATGCAACAGGTCTAAAATTAGCAACTGAACGTCAACTGATGGTGATGGACCAGAATTCTTCCACTTAATCATCCCTTGTCCAAATTAAGTTCTGGGTGGAAAATCCCAAGTTCAACTTTACAGCCTCACCCTAAATTTAGGCCCTGAATTGGTCAATTAAAGTTTGTCACTGAGGCTGCAATGACTTCAGCTCCAGTGGGACAGGAAAGTCTCTTTTTCTGTTGGCAGATTTTGGAGTGTATTTTCCCAGCAGCAGCCACCATGACATTGCTGGGTTCTGGAACTGCTTGTATTTAATTGGTCAGCATTTCCAGTCAGGCCAATTCGCTACCTGATTGCCAGAATATTCAGCAGGGTTTCTAGCCTTAGTTCGCTCGTTGAGGTTTTTCTTCCCTCCTGGAAATTATCTTGCTTTTGGACTTCTTCCCAAATTCTTCCCAATATCATTAACAAATAAGACCACCAAAACTGTACAAAGTATTGCTGAGGTTATCTCACAGCTGCAGTAAAACATCCCTACTTTTATATTCCATTCCCCTTGCAAAACACACCAACATTCCATTTGCTTTCTTAACTACTTGCTCTATCTGGAGGAGAAAGTGAGGTCTGCAGATGCTGGAGATCAGAGCTGAAAATGTGTTGCTGGAAAAGCGCAGCAGGTCAGGCAGCATCCAAGGAACAGGAGAATCGACGTTTCGGGCATAAGCCGTTCCTGAAGAAGGGCTTATGCCCGAAACGTCGATTCTCCTGTTCCTTGGATGCTGCCTGACTGCTGCGCTTTTCCAGCAACACATTTTCAGCTACTTGCTCTATCTGCAATCTAACATTTTGTGATTCATGTACAAGAATGCCCAGATCTCTTTGTACCATTGACTTTGAGCTACAAGATATCTGATCCCTTCATCCACATCACTGGAAATAATTGAGCATGAACAACAATCACTGAGACCCTCCACTAGTTACAGCATGCTAACGAAAAAAGACGCATTAATTCCTACTTTCTGCTTCCTATTGGATAATGAATCTTGTATCCAGGCTCACATATTACACCATATACCGTGGGCTCTTGAGTAGTAACCTTTGATGCAGCATCCTATCAAACGCCTTTTGGAAATCCAAGTTCACCACTTCTACAGGTTTTCCTTTGTCCACTGTTGGCACTTGCTCAAAAAGACACTAACAAATTAGTTAAACACAATGCCCCTTTAAAAAAGCCATGTTGAATCTGCCTGATCAAATTATGATTTTCTAAGTGTCCTGCTACAAGCTCCACAATAACCGATTGTGGAAATTTCCTTATTTCAGGTGCTAGTCTAAAAGGCTATAGAATAAAAAGAGAAAGTGCTGGAGAAACTCAGCAGGACTGACAGCATCTATGGCGAGAAAACCAAAGTTAACATTTTCAGTCCAATGACACGTCATCAAAACTTAGTTTTGTTATTTTTCTCCTGTAAAAATACTTGTGGAACCTCATATTAGATGTTTTATATTACTAGCCAGCTTTCTGTCATACTCTACTATCTCCATCTTTATTGTCTTTTATCATTCTTTGCAGATCTGCAGATTAGATTAGATTAGATTAGATTAGATTAGATTACTTACAGTGTGGAAACAGGTCCTTCAGCCCAACAAGTCCACACCGCCCCGCCGAAGCGCAACCCACCCATACCCCTACATTTACCCCTTACCTAACACTACGGGCAATTTAGCATGGCCAATTCACCTGACCTGCACATTTTTGGACTGTGGGAGGAAACCGGAGCACCCGGAGGAAACCCACGCAGACACGGGGAGAACGTGGGAACTCCAAACAGTCGCCTGAGGCGGGAATTGAACCCGGGTCTCTGGCGCTGTGAGGCAGCAGTGCTAACCACTGTGCCACCGTGCCACCCACTGTGCAGTGTTTCTTTCAATTTGATATAATCCTTAACTTATTTATTTAACTATGGATGATGCATCCTTCTCAAAGAGTCTCTCTATCTCAAGAAAGCAAAACGTTGCTGCAAGTTATTAAAGCCGGAATCTTTTCTTTTTTGGACTAAGTATCAGTTTTGTTGAGTCTCATGAAGGATTTCTCTCAGTGAGGCCTAGAAAATGTTCTCAACATCTTGTCCCAAACATAATTCATTAATACTTGCCCTACCATTGCGGTGTCATTTTCATCCCATTCTACCACTCGCCGTAACCTGGAACAATTTGCCACTGCGAGGATATCCAAGAATGGACTGGTGCTGGCAACATTGTGAACCTAGTCAATCACTGTTAATCTGGAGCTAACATGATTCCTGACAATTACCCTAAACCTGCCAGATCAAGGGAAATTCATGTCTCATTTTCAGGGCAGGGATTTAAAGGTCCTGGTGGACAGGGTGATACAGAAGTGGGAAATCCCTTTCCCCAAGAACTAGTAAATGAGATCATGACTCCAGACATTGCAACCTGATCCGAGGTTGCCACCCATTTCAGTGCTATCTGGAGGAATGCACAGCAATGTTAGAAGTAAGGAGAAAGTGAGGACTGCCGATGCTGGAGAGCAGAGTTGAAACGTGTGGCACAAGAATAGCACACAGGTCAGGCAGTATCCAAGGAACAGGAAAACCGATGTTTCAGAATGAATTCCTGATGAAGGGTTTATGCCCGAACGTCAATTCTCTTGCTCCTCGGATGCTGCCTGACACAATGTTGGAAGTAAGTCAATGACCTTCTCCACTTTGCCTGTGTAAGAACTACCAACTTCTCTCCAATACCTCACATTCAATCTCTCAGTACATTATCCACTTCCCACCAAAGTTCAGGCTCGACCACTCTCACCATTACTGACAATATCCTCTCTCAAAAATTGCCACATACCCAAAACCCCAACACTACTAACACTATGTCCTCTGTGTTGTCTACTCAATTAGGAGGAGAAAGTGAGGATTGCAGATGCTGGAGATCAGAGTTGATAGTGTAGTGCTAGAAAAGCACAGCCGGTCAGGCACATCCAAGCAACAGGAGAATCGATGTTTCAGGCGTAATCCCTTCATCAGGAATGCCCTCATGGTTACCTTTTTAAAAGCACAACTCTTAAACCACACTTTGCCCTTCAAAATGAAAGTGTAATTCTGCTATGTTATGATCACCGTTACCGAAAGGCTCCTTTATCATGAGGTTATTGATCAACCTTGTCTTATTGGTCATTTACCAAGTCTAGAATAGCCTAATCATTGGTTAAATCCAGAATGTATTTCACTAAGGAATTATAATCAATATACTTTCCAGGCTACCTTTGTCAATCTGATTTGTCTAATCCACATTAAAGATACCAATGATTACTATAGTACTTTTCTTAAACACGCCATTTCCTTTTATAATGTAATTAATGTTAGGAACCTATAAACTACTTCAGCAAGGGAACATTTACTTTTCCTAGAGCCTGCTAGCATCTGTGGAAATATAGCATACCTCTGAGCAAGATGAGTAGGTGACTCTACACAGGTGAGTGCACAATTGAACGAAGGCAAGTTAAAAAAAATACATTGAAAGAAGGAATTGAAAATTATTATTAACAAAGAACAATATAGCACAGGTTCAGGCCCTTTGGCCCTCCAATTCTGTGCCATCACATTTTGCCCTTCGATACTAATTTATTGGGTTTCATTATATCCTCCATAGGTCAAAATATACGTTTCAACTAAATTCAATAAACAAAATCTGGAATTAAAAGTTGGTCTAATGACAACCATGTAACCATTATCAATTGTAAATATCTGATTTTTAGTACAGCCACTCAAGCATTAGGGATCGACAATAAATGCTAGCACAGCCAGTAAAGCCCACATTCTGAAAATGAATGAAAAAAAATCTTCTTGAAAAGCAGCCCGTTATTCATCTTTGGATTTACCTGTCAATGATTATACAGTATTAAGCTTGGGTAAATTGGAATAATTGTCACCCTACTGAAATTGGGCCTCTGCTAACGAAATGCTCTTACTCTAAATCAGCGACATTAATCCCTGTCCCCAAAGGGCTCTTGTGGTGCAGTGGTAGTATCCCTGCCTCAGGGCCAAATGGCCTTGATTCAAGTTCTACATACTCAAGAGGTGTGTAATAACATCCCTGAACAGGGTATGAGAAAAAATATCTGATTTCCGAAGCCCTATATGTTCCCCTATTCACTTGATCCATTTACTCCATCATATTTCCCAGAACCAGATCAGCAGTTCTGCCTTCTTTAGGCTCAAAATGTTACTGGTCAAAAAAAAATCTCGAGCCTATTGCAGAATCTGCTCTTTCTCAGATGATCCCAGTTAATATTAGATTTAGTAAATTCCTGCGCTATCAATGCTCTTTAGTTCTTGTACCTCTTATTTCCCTTGAAAAACTACCAACTAGTGGGAAAGCTTTAGAGAACACCCAGTGGTGTAACGGCACTTCTTTTGTTTCTTAAATCTAAGCAAATAGATTCTATACTTGACACTTCAAGGTAGATACATAGCTGAATAGTATGCAGTCATATGAAGGTTGGAATAAAATGTGGCAGATCATTTCCGGCAGATCATGAATGAAGTATTTAGATTTTTACAGTGATCCAGCGGGTTTTGTGTTTGCTTTCTTCTGGTGCCACATTTACTGAATTCGGTTACACAAATTACGAAGGTGGGATTTGATTTTATCACCTGTGTAGCTACCCCATCGCCACAACCACAATGCTGCCACGCTGTTGTATTAGCTGATCTCATCAGACTTGTTACAGGGATTCTACAACACAAAACAAGATTGAGTCTTGCATCTGATGAACCAGGACGTACTCTAGTTGAGTGTCTCTGGAGGGCACTGCACTTCTTCACTTATTACAACACTGCTGTCGAAATGGAACTGTTATCGCTAGCAAGTTGCTAGGTAAATACACCATTAGAGGTATTAGGACTGAAATCTATGACAACAGTATCTTCATTAACGATCATTGTAGACAAATTGATAGATGGGTCTAGGTAAGATTGGGATGCCTAGTCGGCACGGCCAAGTTGGACCGAAGGGTGTGTTTCCATGTTGTATGACTATGATTCTGTAACCACTGAGTACTTTTGGAGTTCAAAGTTGTTGTTGTTTAGATCAGCCAATACCTCCACAGCAGAATTTCTCATGAAGCAAAGGAATAAGCAGATTCTTTTTTTAAAATTTGGTTTAGAGGTGAATGTTGGGCAGGACAACAGAAAAAAATAGCTGTTTGGATAGAGCCAAGGAATCTTTTACACTCAGCTGACCATGGTGGAGCAGATTCAAGAAGATCCATGGCCGACCGGCATAATCCACATTCTCACTCACCGTGATAATCACTCATCCCCGCTACCAAAAACCTCTCTCTTTCTACCTTAAAAATATTCAGACTGCTTCCAGCATCTTTTTAGGAAGAGTTCCAAAGTCATACGATCTTCTGTGAGAAAAAAATTCTCAACTCATTCACTCTTATTCCATTTGTTAAATCTTTGTCACTTGCTTTAATTATCTATCCCTTCACCATGCACTCATATCTTTTCCATAAACATTGATGTGGCACCTTTTGGAAATCAAAGTACACTACATCTACCAGTTCCGATTTATTCAAAACACGTTCATTCTTCAAAGAACTCAAATAAATGTATTAAGCAAGACTTCCCTTTCACAAAAAATCCTTATATCTTCCTCATAACAAATTTAGCAACCATATCTTTGGTCCCTTCATCCTAACCATTTACATAAATTGTATAAAGTTGAAACTCCAGTACAGACCTTTGTGGCACACCAGAGCACAGAAACAGACCATTCAGTCCAACTCATACATGCCAATTGGACAGCCCAATCGGAGGCAGTCCCATGCACCAGCATTTGGCCCATATCTCTTAAAACCCTTCCTATATATTGCGACCTAGAAGCCTTTTAAACGTTGCAAAAGTACCCACCTCCACCACTTGCTGTGGCAGCTCATTTCATTATTGCACCACCCTGTGAATTCTCTTTTCAGCTTTCCGCATCACTGTCCCCTTTGATACATCCTGCTCAATTCCTCTACCATGCCAAATACTGTCCCTCCTCTTCCCACATCACCGAACTAGAAAGCCCAGGAAATGCTCCACTTTCGTATTCTGACTGTCCAAGGCGCCAAGCCTTCCAGATGAAACAGTAATTTACTTGAACTTCGATCAATGTAGTACATTGTATTCACTGCTCACAGTGGGAGATACTGTGGATTGGTAGAACTGCTTTCCAGTATATTTTTACTGTACTTGAAAGTGTAATGTTTCCTTGTTGTTTTAATTATCTGCTCATAATCTTTGCCTCTTTTGTTTTTGCTTTGAGATGGCAGCTGTTAGGAATGATTCTGCATTTGTTCATTTACAATTTCTCCAAACAGATCTTATCTTGTCACCAGTTCTTTTACCTTATCCAATCCTTTGTTTTGTCCTTCAATCTCTCCTGGCATCCACCCTCTCTCAGTTTTATCCACTTTGATCTTTTATTCTTTCATGGAGTATCGAGCAACAAGTTTCTCAATTGGCCTTGAACAGAGTAGCTCCCGAGGTCATCTCAAGAGGGCAGTTAAGAGTCAACCACATGATACTGGATCTGGAGTCAGACATAGGGCAGACCAGATAGGGATGGCAAATTTTCTTTCCTGAAGGATTTTCGTGAACTAGATAGAATATTACTGAGACCGGTTTTATATTTCCAAAGCTGTTAAGTGCATTTACATTCTACAGGCTGTATGATGGGATGCTATCCTCTACCCATCATCCCTGCTTCTCTACTAGACCTGCTACAACTCTAACCTTTTCCAGCTCTGGTGATAGGTGACTGACATGAGAAACGAATCCATTTCTCATTGATGCTGTCAGACTTGTATTTCCAGCATGTTTTTAAAAAAATCACTTAAAAAGTCCTTATCGTTGATTTCAGAAGCACCTGTTTCTGCAGAGAAGGACCCATATTTACCTCAGCCACTCTCTTTCGAGTCATAGAGATGTGCAGCATAAAACAGACCCTTCGGTCCAACTCGACCATGCTGACCAGATATACTAAATTATTCTAATCCGATTTACCAGCACTTGGCCTATATCTCCCTAAACACTTCCTATTCAAAAAACCATCCAGATGCTGTTTAAATGTTGTAATTGTACCAGCCTCCATCACTTCCTTTGGCAGCTCATTCCATACACACACCACCTTTTGTGTGGAGACGTTGCCCGTTAGGTCCCTTTTAAATATATCCCCTCTCACCCTTAACCAAGGCCCTCCAGTTCTGGACTTTCCCACCCCAGGAAAAATACTTTGTCTATTTACGTTATTCATGGCCCTCATGATTTTATAAACCTCTATAAGGTCACTCCTCAGCCTCCGACACTCCAGGAAAACAGCCCCAGCCTGTTCAGCCTCTCCCTAAAGCTCAAACTCTCCAACCCTGGCAACATCCTTGTAAATCTTTACTGAACCCTATCAAGTTTCACAAAATCCTCCAGCTGGGAGATCAGAATTGCACAGAATTCCAAAAGTGGCCTAACCAATGTCCTGCAACATGACCTCCCAACTCCCGTACTCGATGCTCTGACCAATAAAGGAAAGCATACCAAACGCCTTCTTCACTATCCTATCCATCTGCGAGTCCACTTTCAAGGAACTATGAACATGCACTCCAAGGTCTCTTTGCTCAGCAAATCACCCCAAGACCTTACCATTAAGTGTATAATTCCTGCCCTAGTTTGCCTTTCAATAATGCAGCACCTCACATTTATCTAAATCAAACTCCGTCTGCCACTCCTTGGCCCATTGGCCCAACTGATCAAGATTTTGTTGTACTCTTGAGGAAACCGTACAGTCATAGGTTCATAGAGATGTACAGGATGGAAACAGGCCCTTTGGTCCAATTTGTCTGTGCCAACCAGATATCTCAACCCAATCTAGTCCCACCTGCCAGCACCCGGCCAATATCCCTCCAAACCCTTCCTATTCATGTACCCATTCAGATGCCTTTTAAGTATTGCAATTGTACCAGCCTCCACCACTTCCTCTGGCAGCTCATTCCATAGACGTACCATCCTCTGCATGAAAAAGTTGCCCCTTAGGTCTCTTTTATATCTTTCCCTTCTCACACTAAACCTATGCCCTCTAGTTCTGGACTCCCCCAACCCAGGGAAGAGACTTTGTTGATTTATTCTATTCATGCCCCTCATGATTTTATAAACCTCTTTGAGATCACCACTCCCCCAGCCTATTTAACCTCTCCTTTTAGGTCAAATCCTCCAACCCTGGCAACATCCTTGTAAATCTTTTCTGAACCATTTCAAGTTTCACAACATCCTTCCGACAGAAAGGAGACCAGAATTGCAAGCAACATTCCAAAAGTGGTTTAACCAATGTCCTGTACAGTCGCAACATGACCTCCCAATTCCTGTACTCAATACGCTGACCTATAAAGGAAAGCCTACCGAACGCCTTCTTCACTATGTTATCTACCTGCAATTCTACTTTCAAGGAGCTATGAACCTGCACTCCAAGGTCTCTGTTCCGCTACATTCCCTAGGACCTTATCATTAAGTGTATAAGTCCTGCTAAGATTTGCTTTCCCAAAATGCAGCAGCTTGCATTTTTCTAAATTAAACTCAATCTGCCACTCCTCAACCCACTCGCCCATCTGATAAGATCCCATTGTAATCAGAGGTAAGCTTCTTCGCTGTCCACTACACCTCCAATTTTGGTCTCATCTGCAAACTTACTAACTATACCTCTTATGCTCACATCCAAATCATTTATATAGATGACAAAAAGTAGTGGACACAGCACCGATCTTTGTGGCACTCCACTGGTCACAGGCCTCCAGTCTGGAAAACAACCCTCCATCACCACCTTCTGTCTTCTATCTTTCAGCCAGTTCTGTATCCAAACGGCTAGTTCTCCCTGTATTCTGTGAGATCTAACCTTGCTAACTCATGGGCTTCCTTGTCGAACGCCTTACTGAAGTCCATATAGATCACATCTACTGCTCTGCCCTCATCAATCTTCTTTGTTACTTCTTCAAAAAACTCAATCAAGTTTGTGAGATATGATTTCCCATGCACAAAGTCATGTTGACTATCCCTAATTAGTCCTTGTCATTCCAAATACATGTATATCCTGTCCCTCAGGATTCCTTCCAACAACTTGCCCACCACCGACGTCAGGCTCACTGGTCTATAGTTCCCTAGCTTGTCCTTACCACCCTTCATAAACAGCGGTGCCATGTTAGCCAACCTCCAGTCTTCCGGCACCTCACCTGGGACTATTGATGGTACAAATATCTCAGCAAAAGGCCCAGCAATCACTTCTCTTCCTTGTCGATTACACCTCTGATTTTTGTGCCATTTGAAAACTTAGTTAAATATTCCTTCTATGTTCACATCCAAATTATTTATATAAA
Source organism: Chiloscyllium plagiosum (assembly GCF_004010195.1). Lineage (NCBI taxonomy): Eukaryota > Metazoa > Chordata > Chondrichthyes > Orectolobiformes > Hemiscylliidae > Chiloscyllium > Chiloscyllium plagiosum. The sequence goes on along the minus strand of NC_057718.1, from coordinate 30,604,124 downwards.
TGACAAAAAGCAGTGGACCCAGCACCAATCTTTGTGGCATAACACTGGTCACAGGCCTCCAGTCTGAAAAGCAACCCTCCACCCCTCACCCTCTATCTTCTACCTTCGAGCCAGTTCAGTATCCAAACGGCTAGTTCTCCCTGTATTCCATGTGATCTAACCTTGCTAACCAGTCTCCCATGTCCACATAGGTCATTTCCACTGCTCTTCCCTCATCAATCGTCTTCGCTACTTCTTCAAAAAGTCAATCAAGTTAGTGAGACATGATTTCCCACGCACAGAGCCATGTTGACTATCCTAATCAGTCCTTGTCTATCCAAATACATGTAAATGCCATCCCTTAGGATTCCCTCCAACAACCTACCTACACTGATGTCAGGCTCACTGGTCTATAGTTCCCTGGCTTTTCCTTACCAACTTTCTTAAATAGTGGCACCATGTTCGCCAACCTTCAGTCTCTGGCACCTTGCCTGTGACTATCGATGATCCAAATATCTCAGCAAGGGGCCCATTTCACTTGGTAAAAAGAAATACTGGCAACCTTCATACTTTTACAAGTTTTTCTTGGTTTTGTTTTAAAATTTCATTTCATTTGTACCTTTTGACGCACTCCTAATCTACTATATTTTACTATTCTTTACATCAACTACTCCTTTTAACTACAAGCTACATTCACCTAATTTATTGACAATAGTTGCTAAATACAACAGATAGCTTTGTTGTCTGGGGTATGTACTTCTCTTATACTACACCAAACACTTCGTCAAATTCCTGCAGCGATTGTCTGAACCTGGCAAGGCAGAATTATAATACACTCTCTGATCAGTACAGGGGGTGAGGTGCTGCTACCAGGTGTATCTCACATGTTCAAAAATCATCAGGTTGAAAGCACCTTGCAATTCATATCTTCCCACTGCTGGTAATGATGGCTACTAAAATGACTACAATGTAGAGAAAACACCGTATTCATCGTGTAGCTGGTTTTTCTGTTTGCCAGCTCCAATTAATAGTCTAGGCCAAAAATGTTTTTTTTAAATTATTGCTGCTGCTTTGGAAGTAGGAATTGCCCTGCATATTCTTATCGTGTTGGTCAGTGATTATTGAAGGAATGGAAGTCCTTATAAATCACAAACTAAATTCCAACACAATCTTTGTAACAAATATGACTTGCAAGTATATAAGTGTTTTGATACAAGTGTGCTGCTAAACAAGTGAAATGTGGATTGCCTCAGTGGGTGAAAGTTCTGTCAGAGATGGAGGGGGAAGAAGGGAAAACAATAATGATTGTTATTGGCCTGGATCATCTTCTCAATTCTCTCCAATGACTCTGGACCCAGAGTTCCAAGACTCAGAGACTAATGTACAATCTGAATTGTCATCGTTTGTCAACTGATTAGAAGTCATGGAGAGTACTTATTAAACGTGGCTGACTGTTATGTTCTTGCAGCAAGAATCAGTTATCAAGAAAAGATGGAGTAATTAAAGCAGACACTTCAAAAAGAATGTTGTACTAAAATGATGGGGATTACAAAGTTTAGTAAAAAGGAGGAACTGAAGCAAATCTGTATTAGGAGAGAAATGGTTTTGAAGAAATTGATGGGATTGAAGGCTGATAAATTCCCAGTGCCTGATAATTGACGTCCCAGAGTATTTAAGGAAGTGGCCCTAGAAATAGAGGACGCATTGGTGGTCATCTTCAAAGATTCTTTGGACTGTGCAATAGAGTTCCTACAGATTAGAAAGTAGCAAATATAATACTATTATTTAACAAAGGGAGATAGAGACAAAATAGGGAATGAAGACTAATGACTCTGACATTTGTAGTGGGGAAGATGCTGGAGTCCATTATCAAGGATTTTATAGTACAGCACTTAGAAAACAGTGATAGATCAGATACAATCATCGTGGATTTACAATAGGGAAATCATGCTTGACAAATCTGCCAGAATTCGAGGATATAACTGGCCGATTTAATCGGGGGAGCCAAGTGGAAATGGTTTATTTGGACTTGTAGAAACTTTCGCCAAAGTCCCACATAAAAGATTAATACAACAAATGGAATTGGGTTTCATATATTGAGATGGATAGAAAATTGGTTAGCAGACAATGAAATAAGAGTACGAATAAATGGGTCTTTGTCTGAATGGCAGGCAGTGACTAGTGGGATTCTGCAGGGATGAGTACTAGGACCCCAGCTGTTCGCAATATATATGAATGATTTAGATGAGGGAACTAAATGTAATATCTCAAAATTTGCAGACGATACAAAGTTCTATCTGCCACTGTCAAGCCAATTTTATATCCAATTTGCAAGCTTTCCCTGGATCCCATGTGATCTAACCTTACTAACCAGTCTACAATGTGTAATTTTGTTGAAGGCCTTGCTAAAGTCCATGTAGACGATGTCTGCTGCTCTGCCTTATTCTATCTTCTTGACCACCTTTTCAAAAAGCCTGATCAAGTTTATGAGACATGATTTCCCAAGCACAAAGCCATGCTGACTAGCCTTAATCAGTCGTTGTCTTTCGAAACGCACATTGATCTTGCCTCTCAGAATCTCCTTCAACAACTTACCCACCATTGACGACCAGCTCACTGGTCTATAGTTCTGTGGCTTTTCCTTGCAGCCTCTTTTAAGTAATGGTTCAACATTAGCTACCCTCCAAACATCGGACACCTCAACCATGACTGTCTTTGAAACAAATATCTCTGCTGGGGGCCCTCAATTTCTTCAATAGCTTCCCACAATGTCCTGGGATACAACCTCTTCCATCTGAAATACAATGGCTTTAAGTTGGGCCTAAAATACGATATCGGCAAAGGAGCAAATACCTCCTTATAAATTCAGCTTTTCTTTTCTTTAATTCCAAAGGGATTGGTATTTTCCTGAGTTGACTTATTCTTATTTTAATTCAACTTTGCTCCACACATTGAAGAAAGTATCTTGTTTTAAACTATGCTTAATAATTTAAAGTTTTAAAAAATCATTTTAATTCATTAAAATAATTAGGTAAACCATGTTTTCCACTTTTCCTTGGAATCCAAATCTTTGATCACTCTAAATACTTTTCTTATTTATATCTAGAAATCTGTATGGTTCTTACTCATTTGGTTGAGTTCCTCCAATTCCAAGTTTGACTATATTGGAGAACAAGCTGTGTACAAGATAGTTGTGCTGTATCTATATAAGCTACATCTTTGCCAACCACATTTTGGGTCTCAAAAGTCTTGTTGGGCACCCCTTCCTGGCCATGACTACATGCAGTGCCTCAATTCATGCATCACCATCTTGCAACTAGCAAGTGGATAATAATTCAATAAAGCAGCTTGCATTAAGACATGTTTAATACAGAAGCCCAAAAAGATCTTTACAGAGTGAAATCAGATGCCAAATAGTAGTGGAACAACTAGAGAAGATATCTAAAAGAATACAAAGAAGTGTAAAGACAAAGAATTTTGGAGGAAAGGCTGGAGGAAGAGAATCATGTTGAAAACATCGCTACTAATGGAGTTGTGGGAGGCAAACTGTAGAGGATTCAGTCTGAATATTGCAGATCTTGGAGTGAGACATAGGGCAGGGAAAGTTTGCAGAAAGTAAATAATCCATGACAGCCTTCTACATAATACTGAATTAATGTAAGGCTTATAGAGGGCAGGCATTAATCGAATACACAATTTTTTTTGGCCAACTACTTATTTGTAAACTGCTTCAGTCTAACTCATCTTCTAAAGCATCAATTACTTGATTTAATGAATACAAGATTAATTCTGGTTTACTTTTAACTTGAGGAGTAATAAGAAATCCTCATATCTGGAAAAGGAACAAAAAATAATGGGAAGGCCAGAACAGATTAAATGCCATCTGCATGGGAAAGCCAAATACACCTTTTTGAGTATAACAACCGTATTTCCAAGATTTTCTATATTTTTGAATTTTCTTTTCAATTTTGTGACTTATTTCTAGAAATTTATCAGGTTTTCCTGTTGATATTATTTGATTGAAAACAAATGCAGTATAATTCTGGTGATTACACGAGTTAAAATTTAAAAATAAACTTTTGAGCTTTGGGATGAGTTTATATGAGGAAGGATACTTTTGATGGCTTTTTCATTCCCATCAGTTAATAGAAGTTCTTTGACATCTGCAGAAATAGCAACCTGCAAAAAGAAAATAGCATTGAACGATGAGCAAATATGCTTGTCTTGTGTGGAAGTGAAGACAGAAGTGACAAGCCTTCAGTATCATGCTTCTTCACCTATTTCTTAGTAACAATCTTCAATCTTTTTTCATTTTATGTCTGCATTATTTTAATCATTCAATCAAATCAGTCAATACTTTTATCATTCCATTTGCGGGAACCTCTATCTTGCTATCATTCTGTTCAGTAATTGGATTGTGACAGTGGATGATGGTATTCTGAGAGGCTTTCATTTGCAGCCTTCTGTTTATCTAGTACAGCCATCATACTAGGCTGTCACTCTGCCTTTCAGCTTGCCTCTGTCTGCCCGCCTGATGCCCTTCACATAACTTTGCATTGGAAGCAGATGGCTTTGTAAGGGTAATTTTTTTTTTGTGTGTGTGTGCGTGTGTAGCTGACATGCTCATACATTTGTGAGTAACCTAGACACATTATATAAGAGTACGACAGGTTTGTCAAATGTCAATCAGTGCAACAATATGCTTTCTATTTTGGAGAGAAATAAAAACTTGTCTCTGCTGCACTGCAATGATACATAATATCTGCTGAACACATGACTCAGAGTTTAAAGAATGTAGAGGTGACAGCTCCTGAATGGTCATTCTAAGTTAAAAGAATCTAATTGCTGGAAGTCTGGATCATGTTTGTTGATATAATAATACAGCTAAACATTACAACTATATCATAGTGCTCCAACTGTGATTTTTTTTTACTGATGCTTTTCATGTATTTGGGAAAATGGACTGTCAACTGAAATGCTTTGACTGTGGCAATGGAAGTAGCTCTTCTTGGGGCCTGCAATGTCACAACAAGAGATACTGAATGCACTCAGATGAAATGCTTCTGCTCATCTAAAGCAACCATCAAAATCAATATGATACAAAAGCAAGTCAACTCAGAGGATCTCTCAATACTGTACAGCGTGACCTCAACTGATGTAGATGACAGTCTTTGTGACCCAGCAGTCAGAGGCGATTGAACACTTCTTTCCCCCTCTCCCTCCTTCCTTTATTCACTCCTGAATGAAGGGGTGGGGGGAGGGTTTGGAGCAGGGATGGTGGGCAATAGAAGTGAATTAAGAAAACCTACCATGAGCCCAGCCAAGCATGTCATTCCACCTCCCAGCTCACAAACTGCAAGGCCTCTGCAGAGAAATAACATTTAGAGAAAAGGAAAATTACAGTACCCAACCAAAGTTAGGCAACACGATTTTGAAGGCATATACATTTCAGCAAATTCAACATCTACAGAAACACATCAACAAGCAGGAAGTTACAAAGATATGAAAGGCAGAAGTCTTGCTGCTTCACTGGATCACCACATGTAGCTTGCTTTTTAAAAATAATTATATAAAAAATAATTGTGTGGCATGCTAAGCAGTGGGGGTTCTCATTAGTGTTCACTGCAACACTAACACTGCTGTGCTGCAAATCTGAAAAGGTTCCTTTTTTTTTCAAGAGAGGCTCTGTGTCTTGATTATGCCTCCTGTGATGGCACAGTGAATCAGTGAGGAAAAGCTAAACAAAAGAGAGACAGAAGGAGTTTGAATCTTTCCTTCAGCCAAATATTTGTTCAATTCAGTAACTACTGTAATAAAAATAAAGCAAAGACAAGTAGCTTCAGTGATTCAGTGCATTTAAAGAGAAACCTTAACACATCTTTAGAAGTTTCAAAAATTACAACCAATATATTTTCATTTGCATTAATGTCATTAACACTTTTTCCTCAGCTTTGAATGGTCATTGTCTGGAAAACTGGTCCAGAGGACTAATGGATACTAATGGTACAAGTGAAATGGAGTACGCAACTTTAGTCACTGTAGTAAGAGTAAATACCTGATGCCAATTAAAATATATTGCATCTTTGAATTCAGTAACTAATCTCAATTTAAGTCTTGGATAACATCATTAGACATCACTGCCAAAACAGATATATAAAAAACTAACTGTACCCTTCTCTTGTTTTCTCCTCTTCACCCATACAGACATCCATTAATGGTGTGTTATTGCTCCAAAATTTGAATCAGCCTTCAGTACCTCATCCAAGCTGCCATTGTGTGTCTAATCCTTGACCCTTAGTGCTGCCAAGCTATTCTATCCTATAAGACATCACAACTGATCCTGCTTTTGTCCTTACTAGTTGTATTCACTCCAGCAGATGTCTTTAGACACTAATCAGTAATGGAAGCTCCACCATTTTGCTATCTTCTTTTGCCCAGAGGCACTAATTGCCCGTGGAAGTCATCAAATGTAGCATCTTATGGGGATAAAAGTGAGACTTTCCTAGTCTGCATAATTCAGTTCTGCACTGGAAGGTGGAATATGCACTTATCAACTGGGCCCTTGGAGCAGCCATAATAATTTTTAAAGTCAGAGTACAGATAATGAGAAAATACTAAAACAGCCAATAAAGAGGGAACAAGTAAAGCCACTAAAGTCAACTATATCTAAGACATTTAAAAAGCCTTATTATTTTGTTTCATGCAAAGATAGCTGCAAATGTGGGGAAATGTATTGGGCTGTTAAAAGGATTGTGCCAAATCATAACAGCCACACTTTTTAATTCGATCACAGGATATGGGCATTGCCCTTGAGAAGATACTGGTGAGTTCTCTTTTTGAACTGCTGCCTGATGTTGAAGTTCATGCTGCCTGATGATGAAGTCAATACCTGGCATTGATTTGCTTCCTTAGAACAATTTAAAAACTGATGCCTTTATCTTACCCCAACACTTAAGCTTTCATTACTTCATTTTTAAGAAAAGCCAAAAAGATCTGTGTTTCCATAATTGTTTGACAGTCTCTCTTCTCATTTGATTATTTAAACTGCTACCTTCTAATTGGAATTGGTTCAAATGTGAAAGAGACAACAATGTCTAACTTGAGATTATTCAGCTGTCAAGTCAAAACCCAACTGCATTTAAAATGTATGAAGCTTTGTGCAATCTCAACTGTATAAGATCAGATCTGATAAGCTGACAACACGAGATCATCTGATGTAAATTTGCTTTCCAAAACAATGAAGCTAAAAGTAAGTAAATATGTTAATTAAAATATTATGATAAAGCAATAAACAAAATGAATGTTAAGGTTTGATTAGAAGACATTTTGATGGGTAATTTTACTGAATCTTTTTACACGTTACACAATAGGTGAATTCTGTCCTCGAGAGGTTATTCGAAGAAAATGAAGGTTCATCGGTTGTGGGTTCATTATATTTTCCAAAATAATGGAAACAAACAAAGTGAAGCCAAATGTCTTAAGTGAAAATCAAGAGTCTTTGGCATATATCCCTTATGAGGCGGCACATAAATAGAACAGGTATCTCCAGGCAATCCTGCAAATTCCAAAAGCGAAAGTTATGATTTATCTTAAACCAGCTTGGTTGATGTATAATTACAATCATTTCACATGAAATAAATGGAGAACCACCAAATTGGTAGAGAAATATTTTCACATACCTAAATATATCGTTATGTTTTATACAATAATAAGCCAAAACCTCCTCTGAAGGCCAGATGCCTAGAACAAAATAAGAGCAAATGTTATTAGGTACATGAAATTAACATGAAATAATTATCTTTGTTTAAAGGAAAAAAAATCACAATACCAGCAGTTTCCAAAGAATATTTCTAATCCCAACCAGCAATTAAATTGGCAAAACAATTCAAATTTTAAATTTAGATGAGAGGAAAAATTCTGATAGTAATTATATAAATTGCATCAGGAACAGGAAACAAAGAGAAAGCTTGTCTGCAAATATCACAAATTATTATCCGGGCAGGTGTTTAATGTAAAACCCTACTTGTGTGATAAAACAGCCTACTACCAGAGATTCACTCATTCAATGTGGTACCTGCACCTAACAAAATGTGGAATGAAAGGATCTAAAAGCCCAACACAACTATTTCTTACCAAATCAAAGTACAGTACTAATAATATCAAAACAATATAAATAATCAATTAAACATTCAGCAGTAAATCACCTGATCCACTAATCATAAATTGTCTATGATCAGTTGAATCATACAACACTAATAAAAATGCTATCTTTGTGTTTCCCTTCAGAAGCAATAAACAATTTTAAAGTTTTGATATGGAAACCAGTCCAAACACAACAAAACAAACTGTAACATTTCTTTAATAATTTATGTAATTTTATGTCTGTCACTAATATAGTGGAACAAACTTTGATAATCAACAAAAATAATCCAAGATTTAGTCTAATTGCATACTTTACAATTCAACAGAATTTGGAAATATTTACCTAATATAGAAATGTACTACCAAAACAAAATGTCACAATCAAGTTTGTCCTTGGGTTTCCATCAGGGTAAGTCAAGATCTTTTTCTAAAAAAAAATATTTATTATTTAACCACTCAATGTTATAAACTCTATGCTCAATTGTAATCACGTGCAGATCACAATTGCTCCAAAAGGTTAAAAACCATTAAAAATATCTCCACAATTTTGGAGATTGGACTTGGTCACACTGAAGTTGCAGAAGACTGCAAGTTGGTTATTCAACAGCATCTTCACTAACATAGATTTGCACATTTTACTGCAACATCAACAACTTCTTCAATTTACTTGACGGGTATTTGACGCTGAACTATAACATAAAATGGTTTTCCATTATTTTGGCTTTGGAGTTTATAAAATAAGATCATTCATGGAGACTCCCACCTTTGAGACAGGAGACGAGGGGTTTCGGTCCTACCCAAGGATCTCAGCAAAAAATCTGGGATTAAGACTTCATTCTGAAGACAACACTCTCAAACATAACTGACAGAGTGCTGCATTGTCAGGTGTTGTGGCCTGTCAGACAGAACTTTAAACGAATGTCACATCTGTCTTGTTAAATGGATGTAAAACCCCATGGTTCCTCACCAATACTAATCCCTCAACCAAAACCAAATAAACAGATAATCTAGTCATAGTTATATTGTTCATTGTAGAATTTGCAGTGTAGTGTGGGATTTTAAAACAAACAGAATGTCATAATTTTCCAAATCAGATCAAGTAAATAATCTAATCTTGATGGTTTTCTTCTCCATGAAACTGACCACAGTTTCTGAAAGTTTCCATAGCAGTGCATTGGCTTAATCAAAGATTGTATCTGTTATGCAGTAACACATTAAGATTTGAATCTGAGAGCAGCAGACCATAGTCTTAGTTAACAAAAGATATACGCCAAACAGTAGTATATTTATTTTGCGTTTGTTCCCCCTCAGTGGTCAAGATGCTGACCAAGGGGCAGATCTTCCACAACTTATTCAAGGGGCCATTCTTGAGTGTATAGGCACTACAACAGGTTAGTTATCCTTGGGGAACATCAAAGCTGAGCTGTACTTAATATGCATCTGATATTTACGATCTTGGCATAGATCAGAAACTGAACTGGGATCTTCTGAGCTTACTTGGGTGTACAGCATATTCAGTTTACAAACTGATCAATTCCTATTGAAATATTTTGAAAGCAACAACATTGTACCCAAAGACAGCATTAAGAATTGATTAGTTGAGACTCTATTTGAGATGAAGGCACTCGAGGGAAGTGCAACCCAAGTCGCGGAAAATGCACACAGTAAGCATTGTTTTTAAGAAAGTAAGGAATTCTTTCCTACTGCATCTTACATATCCGCAGGATGCACTTTATAATCAATTAAATATTTCTGAAGTATAGTCACTCCAATAGGTAGGAAACACAATTACCACTGAATAAATAAATTACAGTAAACATCCACATGCAACAGTAATGTTTTGATGATGACGTTGGAGGGGTAAATGTTGTCTTGGACACTGGGGAGGGTTCTGCTGTGTGCCCTTCTTCAAATAGCACTATGGGATCTGAAAGTTTTCCGAGCGTGCAAATGGATGATTAATTTATCATTTTATCCAAAACAACAAGATATTTATTATGTAATTATAGTTTCTCTGCCCACTCTTGCATTGTTTCCTCTGGTGTCTTGCAAGCAACAATCTTCAGCTCCCTCTTACTTCTAATTTACACACTGCCCCTCAGTAACATCATCCAAACACATATCAGGTTCTGCTGGTCTGACAATACTCAGCTCCAGCTTGCTCCACTACCATGCTCAATCCTTCCACAATCATTAACCTGCTTGATAGGCATCCAACATCTGACTTGAAGAAATTCCTTCCTCCAAGATATTGATAGACTAATGTGATTGTTTTCAGGTTCCAGCAAAATCAATTCATTCGCAGTGACTACAATCACCTCCCTATAACTGGACTCACAACCATTGTATGGTATTTAACTTGGAGATTAACTTCTGGCCACATACGTGCCCCGTTACACAGACTACACACTTTCACCTTCATAACATTATCTGACTTAACCCCCACCTCAGCTCACTTGAAATTTTATCAATGCTGTTCTTACCTTCAGACTTGACTACATCAATGCACTCCATACCGAGAGCTCATTCTAACCTGTACAGATTCCCATTCACCAATCACAATCTGTGCATGCTCATTTCCACCACTGCAGCAAGTCTCGATTTAAAAATTCTCATCCTGTTTTAAAACATCCAAAATTTTTCACATCACTACTTCTGTAAACTCTGCCAGCATGACAAGCCTTCTGATTTCTTTGATTTTTCAGTTGTCTATCTGAATATCACCTTACGTACCTCTACCAGATTTAATTTGAAAACATTTGTGAAGATCCTTTGGACATTTTGCTAAGTTAGACACATGGTCTTAATAATATTGTTACTATAACAAAGTTGTTGCTACTGGATTAAAACAATGCATTTTTAAATGTTTATTATTTTCTATGTTGAGGCCATGAACTTCAGTTTTATTTCTTTGGTTATGGAGAAAGCTCAAAAGATGGTTTTGTCTGTTGCATTGCTATACTCATGCAAGTAAATGCCACTCTGTATAAAACACACATTATTTGTAACTGGCATCAATGCCCAGACAGGTGATAAATTACATTCGGAGTTCACATGTGGGATATGTTAAACAAGTCTGACTAAATAGTTCTCTGAAAAGTCAATTTTTAGGAAAAAAAAGCTTATTTGTTAAATGCAGTCACCATTTTAATACTAGCTTGTCATTGTGACCCATCTAAACTTAGCTTTTTAGATGATTTGCACACTAAGAAGTCAGATAATTCGTAAGCTTCCTCTATTTCAGATCCAATAATGGATAAAGAAGCATCTCCACATGATCAACTTGCAATCTACACAAGCATACTGGTACTCTAGGATTAAGGACAAGATTTGCATAGAGTTAAAGTAAAACAAAACCAGCTTTTACAATGCACTGTTTTCAAGTAACATCATTCTGAAAATTACATCTTCATTCTCTCCCTAACCAAAACGTCTTAACCAATACATCCATTTCTATTTTTAAAACAAAGCTTAATTTTTCTGTGACAATGACAAAATGTGATTGATGGAAATATAAAATAAAATTGAATGGTGAAATATATGGTAAACTGATCAAAGGGCATTCAGAACATTCAGAACTCAGGAAGTACACCCAAAACATAAGCTCCACTTCATTACTTATGGCAATACTGCAACTAAACTGGGAATTATTAATTTTAACTCTTGTGATGAAACCCCATGAACATTCCCCTGTCAAAACAGTCTGTGGGCTGTTTTGAGGGATCCAAAGTGTGATAAGATAGTAATTCCACTGCTCAGCCCATTGGTCCAATTGACCAAGATCCCCTTGTAACTTTAGATAATCTTCTTCACTGTCAACTCTACCATCAATTTTGGTGTCATCTGAAAACTTACCAATCATACTTCCTAAATTCTCATCCAAATTGTTTATATGAATTACAAACAAAAGTGGACCAAGCACCGATCCCTGGGGGAAACTACTGGTCACAGGCCTCCAGTCAGAAAAACAACCCTCCACCACCACCCTCTGTCTCCTACCATTAAGTCAATTTTGTATTCAATTGGCAAGCTCATCCTGAATCCCACCTGATCTAAATTTACTAATTAGTCTACCACATTGTACCTTGTCAAAGCTTCACTAAAGTCTATGTAGACAACATATACTGCTCTGCTCCCATCAATTTTTTTGGTTACTGAATAAAACTCAATCAAGTTTGTGAGACATAATTGTCAACGCACAAAGCCAAACTGACTATCCCTAACCATCCTTGCCTCTCCAAATGCATGTAAATCCTATCTCTCAGAATCCCCTCCAACAACTTACCACCACTGGTGTCAGACTCTCAGGTCTATAGTTCCCAGGCTTCGCCTTACAGCCTTGCATAAAGAAAAGCACATCAGCCGCCCTCTAGTCCTCCGGCACAAGTTAACATTCTGAGTCGAATACTTGCGTCTCCCCACTCCCTCCTGCCCACATTGCTGCTGCCTTTTTTCCCCTTGTTGACGTGCATTGCAAAGGATCAGTAAGTATATACAAGGCCATTTCCTAGATCCTGACATGGAACACAGCTATAAAGACTTTGTGGAGGAGCACTTTCGAGCAAATAATCATAATTTATTAGATCAGAATAGTTATGGAAAAGGATAGACTAATCTAAAAGTTAAAGTTCTAATTTGGAGTAAGGTATTAGAGAGGAACTTTCAAAAGTTGATTGGGGGATGCTATTTGCAGATAAGGATGGTTGGAAAGTGGAAGGCTTTTAACAATAAACTAATGAGAGTTCGAAGACAAAACGTCCCTGTTAGTGTGAAGGGCAAGGCTGGTAGGTGTAGAGATGCTGAATCATTAGAAAAATTGAGGATCTTGTCAAGAAAAAGGAGGCATATATCAGGTATTAACAGCTGGGATCAAGTGAATCCTTAGAAGGGTAGAAGGGCAGTAGAAGTATACTGAAGAGAGAAATTAGGAGGGAAAAAAGATAGCTTTGAAAAACAGAGTTAAGGAGAATCTGAAGAGATACTATAAGTACATTAAGGGTAACAGATTAACTAGACAGAGAATATGGCCCCTTAAAGATCAATGTGTTGGACGATAGGAGATGGGTGAAATACTAAACAAATATTTTGCATCCGTATTTACTGTGGCGAAGGACATGGAAGCTCGGGAACATGGGAAATAAATAATGGCATCTTGAAAAGACTTCATATTACAGAAGACATGGTGCTGGAGGTCTTAAAATGCATAAATGTTGATAAATCCCCAGAACCTGATCAGGTGCTTCCAAGAACAATGTGAGAAGCTAGGGAAGAGATTGCTCGGCCCTTTGTGAGACATTTGTATCATCAATAGCCATGGGTGAGGTCCTGGAAGATTGGATGTTGGCTAATGTGGTGCCATATTTAAGAAAGTCTGTGAGGAAAAGCCAGGGAACTATAGACTGGTGACCCTAATGTCAGTGGTGAGTACGTTATTGGAGGGGATTCTGAGGGACAGGATTTGCATGCATTTGAAAAGGCAAGGACTAATTAGGGATCGTCAACATGGCTTTGTGTGTAGGAAATCACGTCTCATTAACTTGTTGAATTTTTTGACAAGGTGACAAAGCAGTAGATGTTGTCTATATGGACTTCATAAGGTTCTGAATGGTAAACTATTAGTAAAGGTAGATTAAATGGGATCCAGGGGAGCTATCCAATTGGATACAAAATTGGCTCAAAGGTAGGAGACAGAATGTGTTTGTAGAGGACTGATTTTTGGACTGAAGACCTGTGACCAGTGGTATGCCACAAGAATCAGTGCTGGGTCCACTGTTTTTTGTCATTTATATTAATGATTTTGATGCAAATGTAGAAGGTATGGTTAGTAAGTTTGCAGATGACGCCGATAGATGATGTAGGACAAAGAAGATTATCTCAGACTACAATAGGACCTTGATCAGATGAGCAATAGGCGGAGGAGCAGCAGATAGAATTTAATTTAAATAAATGTGAGATGTTGTTTTTTGTTAAGGTAAACCAGAACATGACTTATACAGTTAATAGTAGAACCGTGGGGAGTGTTGCTGAACAAAGAGACCTAGGGTGAGGGTGCACAGTTCCTTGAAAGCAGAATTGCAGGTAAATAGGATGGTGAAGAAGGCTTTTGGCATGCTTGCCTTTATTGGCCAGAACGTTGAATACAAGAGTTGGAGTGTCATGATGCAGCTGGACAGTACACTGGTGAGGCCACTTCTAGAATACTGCATACAATTCTGGTTGCCCTTCTATAGGAAGGATATTGTTAAACTTGAGAAGGTACAGAAAATATTTAAAAGGATATTGCTGGGACCGGAGAGTTTGGGTTATATGGAGAAGCTGAATAAGCTGGGCTTTTTTCTCTGGAGTGTCAGAGGCTGAGGGGTGACCTTATAGAGGTTTATAAAATCATGAGGGGCATTGATATGGTGAATAGCCAAGGTCTTTTTCATAGATTGGGGGAGACTAAAACCAGAGGGCATAAGTTTAAGGTGAGAGGGAAAAGATTTAAAAAGGACCTGTGAGATAACTTTTTCACACAGAGGATGATGTGTGTATGGAACAGCAATTTCTGTTTTTTGTCTAAGAGCCTTTGTAAGTGGGCTGCCAGGAGGAATGGTGAGGATGGATACAATGACAACATTTAAAAGGCATCTGGATGAGAACATGAATAAGAATTTAGTGGGATATGGGCCAAATGCTTGCTAACGGGACTAGGTCGAACTGGGATGTCTGGTTGGTATGGACAAGTTGGACTGAAGAGTCTGCTTCTATGCTGTATGACTCTCTGACTGTATGACCTCACATCCTCTAACACACTCCTCATGCCCCACAACTACCTCCAAAAAGGTCCTCACACCATCCTTATCAGCCAAAGACCTACCCAACTCAATGGCTTCTTATAGCTCATAGAACATAGAACATAGAAGAATACAACGCAGTACAGGCCCTTCGGCCCTCGATGTTGCGCCGATCCAAGCCCACCTAACCTACACTAGCCCACTATCCTCCATATGCCTATCCAATGCCCGCTTAAATGCCCATAATGAGGGAGAGTCCACCACTGCTACTGGCAGGGCATTCCATGAACTCACGACTCACTGAGTAAAGAACCTACCCCTAACATCTGTCCTATACCGACCACCGCTTAATTTAAAGCTATGCCCCCTTGTTGGATGATTACTTTGCAGCAGTTATGGCCGCACCAGAGTTTTATACAACTGCAACATGACCTCAGTACTCCGGAACTCAATTCCTCTACCAATAAAAGCCAGTACGCCATATGCCTTCTTCACCGCACTATTTACCTGGGTGGCAACTTTCAAAGATTTGTGTACATGGACACCAAGATCCCTCTGCTCATCCACACTACCAAGTATCCGACCGTTAGCCCAGTACCCCATCTTTTTATTACTCTTACCAAAGTGAATCACCTCACACTTAGCTACATGAACTCCAATTGCTCACAATTGCTTGTCTAATGCCAACAGATGTCAATGCATCAACCAACCTTTACTTTTATGCTCAACATGTCAGCATTAGCTCGAGACTGATCTCAGGTAACATGGGGTCTATCTATTTATTTCAACTGCTAAAATAGTTTTTAAAAACTTCCATTCGTGAAAGCTGATCCAAAATGTTTAAAACTGCTCAAGTACTTATGTCACATTAAAACAAATTTGGATTAATAATGCCACATCAAAGACAGCTAATTATTTAGGTACCCTTTGGAGCTGTCAAGCAAACAATAACCCTTTGGGCCCCCTATATAAATAATTATTGGCTGTTTTCCATAAACTATTACTACTGATATTCTTCAGATTCATTTCAACAAATTGCAATTTTAGCTGACAGAACAGATTTATTTTACTTTTATTGACATAGGCAGCCTGCTCTGTTAAAAGGGCTGGGGATTTAAATAATTACATGTTATGTCAATTCTATATACCTTATGTACCCTTCAAGAACTCCCACACCTCTGGGTTAAGAACCCTGCTGCAAAGGGGGAGAAAGTGTCTGTTTAATGTCCATACTGAGTTTGGGTTTCCCTTGTGAAAGTCACAGCCCACCCTCTTTATCCGAGAGGCAAAAATGGGATCTGTGGAAATGGCAGTAGAACTTTTAAGCTCTGCGGAGTTGAAAAAGCTGGACCAAAATGTTTTAGATACATTTTTGTGGAGTATAAACTCCCAGCCTCAAGAATTGAAAAAATACAGAGTTACAGATCATTATTTCTTCTTGATGATTATCATTACCAATGCAGATATTTTTGTGCATTGATTAACATTAGTAAACAATATTAATCTACACAGCAAAACATCTGAAGGCTCTTGAATAAAAAAACCCAGAAATGGCTGCAGAAACTCAGCAGGTCTGGCAGTGTCTGTGCAGAGAAAGCAGAGTTAATGTTTCGAGTCTGGTGACCCTTTTTCAGAACTGATAGCAGCTGGGAAAAAATGGTATTTATGATTAAGTCGGCATGGGGGGTGGTGAATGGATAGGTAGAGACATAGCCCAGAGAGGGGGAGAGAGAGAAAGAGAGTGGTATGAAAGGGGTGGGCAGACAAGGGGATTATAGATAGTAAGCCAGAACAGTAGAAAAGCTGAGTAAATGATAATAAGGGCTAACAATACAAGAGGATGGGTAGACTGTGCTGAAAGTAGTCCACATTATGACAGGGCTGAAAATGTGTTGCTGGAAAAGCACAGCAGGTCAGGCACCATCCAAGGAGCAGGAGAATTGACGTTTCGGGCATGAGCCCTTCTTCAGGAATGAGGAAAGTGGCAAATTGAGTCAGGGTAGCCTAGGACATTTACCACCATTGAGTGGCTGGCCAACATGCACTGTGTAGAATAGAGATGAAGAATACGGACTTAACTGAGATACTGGAGGACTGCCAACACAGTAACAAGAGTTAGCGCTTAGAAGAGGACAGAAAAATTCCAGAAAAGGAGTAGGTTCAACGACAAAAATGGCACAAAAACAGAGTTGAGGATATGTATAATGATTACGGAGTTCAAATCTAAAACCAATGAAACCAACAATTGTGTCGTCAATTAGTACTGTAATATTGTGACAGCTCCCAAAGTTGCACATATTCTTCATACCAGTCACATAACTACCTCATAATAAATATCAAATTATAGTTTCCAACATTAACAAAATACTTATCCAAAATGTACACTTTGACATTTGTGGCTTTGGTACAAACAACAGCTACAAAAATGAATTTTGCATTTTTATTTTAAAAATTCAAGTTTAATCTACAAACAGCCTGTGCCTGATATTGTGAGCAGTAGGGCACTTGGATAATATTGTATTGTCTTGCTCTCCAGGCTTTACCAGATTTTTTTTTTACTTCAGTGTTTATCCAGGATTGTGATAGCTCAGTTATCTGCCTCCAAATGCCGGATTGAGAGAATCTCATCAACCAGAGACCAGCTGCATGATGGGCAGTTAATAGATATATCAGACCTCAGGATATATGCTAAGCTGAAGAGATGATTGGTCGGTTGATTTTACTGATTGATTAGCATAGGCTGAATGGGTTTCTTCTTGACAACCCAAGATTACGTTCAGCTAAGCTCAAATTGCTTACTCTCTTCCTAGTGAGTTTTCAAATAACAGCCCTGTCACCTGGGTTCTCTGGAGACTTTTATAGAGCAGAGAGAAAAAAAATCAAGGCAAAGATGGAAATCCGGGTAACAACAATCAGCAAAGGTTTGAGAATAATAATATTATAAAAAACACACAGCAGTGACCTTTCTAACAATCCTCTGCGCAAAGCCATTATTCAGCATTTCTAAACCCCCTGCCTGTGCAAACATGGATTAGGTTGTCATCTAACTTTGGCTAAGTGGTTCATTAAGGAGGTTAAAAACTGCATTAACAAACAAGGCTGGCCCCCTCAGATTTTTTCTCTCTCTCTATCAGCTAAGCGGCAGGGGATCAACTGCAGCTCAATCCCTCAGCTAAACAGCCCACATACAACCCAGTGAGCAGGCCAAGAATGAGACTGCTCATTGCTGCTTGTTTTTGCAAACAAAAGTACACTAGATGCACAATGTATGCAGCATATGCTCACTGTAAAGAGGAACTGGATTCTTTTATGGAAATAAGGTTAAATCCAGCCTTTGGAAACTAACTACCTTATTGCTTGTACAATGCTGTTTAATATGATCCGGCCTGAAGCCCTTGGAGGATGAAAGCACTGATATCCAAGGGCAGCAGATTTAAAAAAATAAAAAAGATTTCTGAATTTGATTTAAGAGTTAACATGACACTGGAGGCAGATCCCAGGAGCTTTTTTTTACATAAATTCACTCTGAAATTTAAGATCTTAAAGCTTTAGTAGGGGTCAGCAGTGGCACATTGAGTTATCATTTCAGGACACTCAGGGCAAGACAGAGACTTTATTTTCAGGTGGCAAGATTAGAACTGCGATTTTCCCTCCCCTCTTGCGTTCTGCTTTCACATCTTGATGCCTTTTAAATGTCACTTATTTTACATGAAGCTCTTTGCAGAGACATGAGTCAACAGCAATCACAACCATTATCCCCCACAGCGAGCCCTGGTCCTAATGCATTATGACACCTTAGCTGGCCAGCCACTGATTTACCTTTCCACTTCTCAGGGAATTAAGTGGCATCATGTGAAATGGTTGTGATATGAACAGCATGTGCATAACTGGTATTAAATTTACCTCTTGGCCTAAGTGAATTTTAGTCACCACAGACTTAATCAAAGTGAAAGCCACAGACAGGGACTGCATTTGACAAGAACTGCTCCACTCCCGAATTGCAGTGATTTTGTATGTGTGTGTTTTTTTATCTCATGTGCAAGCCGGCATAAGTTTGAAGTAAAGAGATAATCCGGAGCGGGTGTCGCTATGAAATAACATCCTTACATGAAGAGGCTTTTAGCTGTCTGCTGCTACGCCTATCAGAGAGAGTGTGACAATCTCATTTTGCTGAGCACCCATGAAAAGAGGAAATAATAACCAGAACTGTAATGGCTATTACTGACCCCACACCATCCATTATCCGCTGAACAGTTGGAAACTGTTTTACATGCATTATGGAAAATTAAAGGACTATTAAAAAACAATTACAGTTCATTTAAATTAATTGCAACACAGGGATCAATTGAAAAACAAATTGCCAATAAATCAAAGCTGTAAACATTTGTTTCATCAATGAATAAGACATACATTTCTTATTTCTTTTGGGATGAGAAACTAACACCTACTAAAGTATGAAAAATCTGAGAATTTATAATAATTCGGTAAAGCTTTTTATGATATTTATTAAATAAACATGATACAAGTAATTCCAGCATTTTAAAAATTATATTTCATCGAGTTTATTCTGATTTTGAGATAGCTTTATTGGTTAGAATATTAACACTGTGATAAAAGGTTCCAATATCTACATTGAGACCATATTGGAGTACCAAGTATAACCTCCTTATCTAAGGAAAGACATATATGTATTGGAAGCAGTTTAGAATTGTTTCCTAGACTAATAACTAGAACAGGTAGGTTGTTTTAAGAGGAGATCAGAGAGGTAAAGCTTGTGCCTGCTTGGAAGAGTAAGAGTTGCCTTAATTGACACTTGTTCGATCCAGAAGGATCTTGACAGGATGGATGTGGAAAGGACGATTGTTTGTGGAAAAATCTAGAATAAGGAGTTACTGTTTAAAAGTATGGGGTCACCCATTTAAGACAGAGATAAGAACGTTTTTAATCTCAGTGAGTTGAGAGCCTTTGGAGTGCTTTTACCTAAAAGGCAATAGAAGCAAAGTCCCTGAATATACTTAAGACAGAAGTTGGTGGACTCTTAGATAAGCAAGGGATCAAATGTTATTGTGGGTAGGTAGGAATATAGAGTAATGATCGTATTGAATGACAGAGCAAGCTCAAGGGGCTGAGTGGCCTAAATATGCTTCTTAATTGCATGTTTGTATGTACTGGAAATTTCTTTAATAATGCAGAAGTTATACACTCAAGTTAAATTGAGAAAAAAAAACATTTGGTACAACTACCTGACATTTGGCTTCAACTTCTTTTCTGTCTACTTCAAAGCGCCATGGGATGGTTCTGAGAATAGCAAGCTCTCCTCGTCTATATTGCTTGTTGTGTAGCTGATGGTACATTGCTTCATAGGATGACCCGTGACGGCCATTAATAGAGTGTAGCAGTGGCTTTCAAGGGATTCATAGTGTCTGACTGCCTGTCCCTCTTTTGCAGCTATGTCCGTGCTCATGCCCCCATTGAGGGGACTAAAGACATGATGCCATAAGGTGCCTCTCTTTCTCCTGTATTCAAAGGCGATCAAAGGATATTCAGGAAAATCTTAAAGGAAAAAGAGATAGGGAAAAGGAGGGAATTCCTGTGAATTGTACAGCAATTCAAGCATATGAAGTTCACTGATGGCTAATGTACATTAATTATAATGATTGTCTTGTTATAACATATAAGCTGCTACATTATTTATGGTTGGTTATGGGATTATATAGATTAGGTATGATTTGAAGGTTGACAGGTGATATTTAGGATTCAAACTGAACTAAATAATACAGGCCATGGCATTTGTTTCAGCTTCTCCAGAACAGCACAACTAGATGGCATTAGATCCTCATCTGAATGGGAGCATATTCAAAGCACTGGCTGGGATATTCAGATGGCCAGATGGTCATGGGAGAATTGCCCAGTAAATTGAAGACTCTGATGGCCAATTCCCCTGAGTCTGGAATCCTTCAAAAGAGAACATTAAAGCCAGAGAATTCAGAGGCTTCCATTTTCAGTTTCCAGTTACTCAGGTAAAGTTAAGCAATTAAAAACCTTGGCTGAATCTTACTTTTTATTGGCTAAATATCAGTTGCATTGAGTTTTTTGAAGGACTTCTTGCCATTAGGTCCAGTGAAATTTCTCATCACATCTTCCCAAACCCACCTTATTGCCTACTTATCCTGTCCCACTGATATCCTTCTCATCTGGTTTTCGTGCATTTCACCCTGCATAGTAATCCCTCTTAATTGGTTAATTGCCACTGCCTAGTGAGAAACTAGCCCCATGACAGCCATTAATAGAGTCTAGCAGTCGCCTTCAAGGGGTTCATAGTGTCTGACTGCCTGCCCCTCTTCCGCAGTTAAGTCAACACTCAAGCATCCATTGAGAAAGAGCAAATGGTGTCTACTCGCATGTCAGAGGCCTTTAGAGACTGGAGGGCACTACAGGGGTTACGATGCATCATCACCCTGGAAAACGTTTTTGGTTAATAAGATTCCTTCAATTTTCATAGGTTCCTGTTAACCATTTGGTTGCGTTTTTGTTACATACCCAACTCGGAGTTACCTAACTATTTGAGAATTTGTTGTTTTAAAAAAGAAACTTGCCTTTACCTGAGAAGATGCATAAATGATGAAGCAAGTTGTTCCTGACATCAAAATAGGCCTTGCCTGATTTCACCATGATTCAGCCAGCAATCCTGCAACTACTCACATCAATTGGCCCCTTTAAGATTCCACCCTTAGTCAAAGTCCTGGAGTCCTGGACACACTGGGCACACCCTGAAAACCTCCTACATGCATTGGACTCCTGACAGTCTCCACTCTACCTCCACTCCCCAAACCCTAATCTAACATGATTCCATCTGCCCCCAGAAGTGACTGCCTTTCTGTAACCCTCACCACTGACCCCATTGCCAACCTGAAACCTTTATCATTGCAGGACCCCACTTCCACCCCTTCCGTGATACTCCCAACATTTCCTTCTCCCACCATTGCACCTAATGTCTCTCCCCTGATTTAGGCTGAGCACTCCATCACTTTCCTGACAGTTTGTGTACCAAGCACCCCATCCACCTGCAACCCTGGGTATCATCTAGAAGATGCATTGCAGAAATTCTCCAAGGTTCCTTTGACAGCATCTTCCAAACCCACAATCATGACATCATGAGGGACAAGGCAAGCAGATAAATGGAATACCACCACCTGCACGTTTCCCTCCAAGCCACTCACCATCCTGACTCAGAAATAGATCACTTATCCTTCACTGTCATCAGGTCAAACGCCTGGAACTCCCTCCCTAATTGTAGATGTACCTCAACTGAATGAATTGCAGCACTACGTCCTCACCCCATAAGCAATAAAAAAATCCTCTTCACCTTGCCACCACCCACTAAAAATGAGACATCTATGAGCTATGAAAGAAAATTATGGAAGTGAAGGTAAACACAGAGAAAGGCACTGACACAAAAGGCAACAGATGAGGAGGACAAACAAGAAAAGTTAAAATATGAGAAGCACAAGTGAAGAAGAAGCAGTGACATATAGATGAGAGATAGGGAAGAGAAATATTTCTCTCTTACAAAGTACGCAAGTCCACAGGAGATCCACTAATGCATAAAATATTTGTATTCAGCAGAAAGCAGGATCACTGTGAACAAACAAAAATGCACTGTTTGATAGGATCTGGGCAGAAATGAAAATGAAGTGTTTGGTTTGTCTATTTTTCCATTTTGAGCCCTGTGTAATTGAATCGGAATTGTGCTTCTTTTCTGCAGTAACTGTTGGCACAATCACATGACCTCGGCTTCACAGAGCAACTTTTCTTTCCATTAGACTGATTGTGTTACCAATGCTTTAGAGCTTTCACTACTATTCACAACCTGATGTCTTGTTTATTCAGACACCAATTCTGCATTTTTTACCTGTGACACAGTTGTCATTCCTATTTCCTTGGTTTCCACCCAGTTTGAAATGATTTTCTTTCTCCTTTTTTTGTTAGCATTGTCTGAGCTGGTAATAGTTTCCCTGCTGGAGACCCCATCTGTCTTTAATGATGTTTTCTTTCTTTAAAATTATGTCAAGGAGTATGGGAGAGAACAGCTCATTATTAAATGAGGACAGATGAGTGTTAAAATTTCACGGACGATATAAATAACACTCTTGTGAACCAGTTACTGTTTAGAAAAACATTGGAAATGTTTGCAGTGACAGTAATGTATATCATTGGGAACAGTAGAATGGGATGCAACAAATATGAATAATTATTAGCCTTGCTGTATACACTTACTGTTTCTCAGATTCCTATAGGATCTATTGCCACTTTTACCTGCTTATAAAAGTTGACTAGTTTTAAAGCCTGAAAAGCAGTAGTTCCTTTGTCTTCATTTGCAACCAATTTTCTGCCAGCCTTCAAATGAAGGTACTGTCCTTCATTTGGTCTGATAAATTGGGATGAATGCTATGAAGAGGATTTGATTGTGTTTACAGTGGGATTAATGTTAATCCTTAACATTTCTCCTCACCCCTACTTGCAAAACAAGCCAATAACAGTGCATGAGAGACATTAAGGCTGTAAGAAATAGGAATAGAATTAGGCCATTCAGTCCTTCAAGCCTGCTCCACCATTCAATGGAACCACGGCTGATCCAACATTCCTCATGCCCAATTTTCCGCCTTTTCCCGACTGACAAAATTGACTGAGTCCATTCACTACCATGAGATTGCATTGTTTCTTTTTGATGGCATTATTTCTTTTTGATGGCATTATATGTTAACCAATTTTCAAAAACTGGTCAAAATTTCCATCACAATTAGGTGATACCTAATCTAGTTAAACATTTTATTTATGAATTAACTTTCATGGTTCAATGACATAATCAGTGTCACAAGTATTTCAAGCCTCTTAGTGTCTGCCCAATGACAACTGTTTCAGAAAATCCAAACAGGATGCTGGAGATTGGTCAGATGAGGCCAAGGCAAATAAAATTATAATTTTTTTGAGAGAATTCATCTAAAAAGAGCAGGGTATCCCTGCAGGATGTAGAAGGAAACATTTGGCATCCTAATCCAAGTATCTTTTTGGAATATTCCAAACATATATGTATGCTCATAAATTGAAGAATAAATGGCTTTGTCATGTTGAAAAGGTCTGACAGAGTCCAAAGTGCCAGGCACATGACAGTGAAAGATTCTATTATTCTGGCTGAGATCAGATTTTAATTTTATATTTGTTCACGGGATGTTTGTGTCACTATCTAGCTAGAAATTATTGTCTTTCCTTAATTTCCCTGGAGAAGATGTCAGTGAGCTACCTTCCTCAACTGCTGCAGTTCTAGGCGTGAAGGGACACCCAGAGTGCTGTTCCGAAGGTTGTTCCAGGATTATGATTCACTGACAATGAAGGAACAACGATATAGTTCCATGTCAGAATAGTCTATGAATTGGAGGGGACCTTTTTTAAATTTATTCAGGAAATTTGGGTTTCACTGGCTGGTCCAGTATTTGCTACCCATCCTTAATTGCTCTAGAGAATGTGGTGATGAGCTGCCCTCATAAACAAAAAAAAGGAGTCTTTTTGATGGGCAGGGTTTCTGTTTGCTTGGGGAAAAGTCCAAAGCCACATATCAGTATCAGTTGAGAGCACAGAGTCACATAACATTCATCTGTAGGGGGACTGGAAAGTAAGTAACTTCATCACGCAGAGGGTGGTGCGTGTATGGAACGAGTTACCAAAGGAAATGGTGGAGGTGGCTACAATTACAACACTTAAAAGGCATCTGGATGGGTTTATGAATAGGAAGGATTTCGAAGGATATGGGTCAAATCCCAATTTGGTCAGGTTGGGATATCTGGTCAGCACAGACAAGTTGGATAGAAGGGTCTGTTTTCCTGCTGTATGACTCTATGACCCTATAAATTAACCATATAGATTTAATTGCACCAACCAAAGTCATGACTGAGGAAGTAAGTTAGAATGGTTTAGAATCAAGATGTGATCCCACATCAGTGTATGCCATAAAACAGTAGTGAAGCTATTATATTACTGATAATACGAGTTTCAGCACATTGCCAGCAGCAATATGACTGGCCATGGGAGGGCGGCAACTGATGTTGCGTGCAGACACAGGAGATTTGATAACAGCATTGAAAATTTTTGTTTTCATTTGTATTCATTTGAAAGGATAGATTTTTGAAGACAAATTCACTGACTTTGACTACTTGTTAGAGATCTTTCAACTATTTGCACTCCAGTCTTTGAATCTCAACAGTGTGAAAGCTGGACATTCAGCCCATCAGGTACACACAGACTCTTCAAAAACATCCCATTCAGACCCACCCCCTCCCCTCTAACCCTGCATTTCTCATGGCTAACCCACGTTGCCCATACATTCCCTGGACCAAGGGGCAATTTTCCATGCCCAATCCAGCTAACCTGCATATCTTTGGACTGTGGGAGGAAACTGCAGCACCCAGAAAAAACCCACACAGACATGGGGAGAATGTGCAAACGCCACACGGTCAGTTGTCTGAGGGTGGAACTGAACCCGGGTCCCTGGTGCTGTCTGACAGCAGTGCTAGCTACTAAGCCACTGTGCTGCCTGTTGAGGCTGGACCCACTGTTTCCTCAGCATTTATCTGGTGGACCATCTAGCCTCTTGCAAGAACATAAGATGTGACAGCGTATGTACGCCATTGAGCCCATCGAGTCTGCTCCACCATTCAATGAGATAATGACTGATCTGATAATACTCAACTTCACTTTCCTGCCTTTTCCCCAAAACACTTGATATCCTTACCTATTAAAAATCTGTCTCAGTATTGATATACTTAATGACATATCCCTGACAGCCCTCTGCGATGAAGAATTTCCCAGGTCCACTACCTTCTGAGAAGAAATTCCTCCTGTTCTATTTTAAGTGTACAACCCCTTACTCTACGATTATGCCCTTTGGTCCGAGACTCTCCTAGAAAAGGAAGCAATCTTTCCGCAACTACTCTTTCAAGTCCCTTAAGGTCACCTCTCATTCTTATAAATTCCAATGAATACAGGCCCAACCTACTCAATCTCTCATGAGACAGTACCTCCATGCCTTGTCTGCACTGCCTTGAATGCAAATACATCTTTTATCAGATAAGAGGCCCAAACTTGTCTCAGTATTCCAGCTGTGGTCTGTCGAATGCCTTGCATTATTTTAGCAAAACCTCCCTATTTTTATACTCCATTCTCTTTAAAATAAAGGCCAGCTTCCATTTGCTTTCCCTATCACCTGTTGAATTTTGATGTTGCCATTTGTGATTCATGCATGAAGAATCCAAAATCCCTTTGTTCTGTGGTTTTCTGCAGTCTTTCTCCATTTACATAATCTTTAACTCCTCTATTCTTCCTGCCAAAGTGCACAGCCTCACATTTTCATCACATTTTAACCATTGTTTTGGCTATTTATGTCCCTCTGCAGAGTCCATGTGTTATCTTCACCGCTTGCCTTCCCACTTATTTTTGTGTCACCTGCAAACTTGGTTATAATACATTCACTTTCTTTATCCAGGTTATTTACATATATTGTAAATAACTGTGGACCCAGCTCTGATCCTTGTGGCACACCACGAGGTACAACTGCCATCCTGAAAACTCTCCTGATCTCAATTCTCAGTCTTCTATTAGTTAGCCAATCCTCTGTCTAGGAGAAAATGAGGACTACGGATGCAGCAGAGGAGCAGCAGAGTTGACGTTTCGAGCATAAGCTCTTCATAGAAATGTCGACTCTCCTGCTCCTTGGATGCTGCCTGACCAGCTGTTCTTTTCCAGCACCACACTTTTTGATTCTGATCTCTTATCTATGCAAACACACCATCTTCAACAGTATAGGCTCTTACCTTATTAAGGACTACACATTAGTCAACTTATCAAAAGCTTTTTGAAAATCCAAATATTTCATCTCCACTACTTCCCCTTTATCTATCCTGATTATTTCCTCAAAGAATTTGAGTAAATTTGCCAGGCACGATTTTCCCCTCATGAAGCCACGCTGATTCATCTTGATCATATTATGTATTTCTAATTGCTCTGGTATTAGATTACTTAAAATAGACTCGAACGTTTTCCCAATATCAGACATTAAGCTAATTGAGTTCAGTTTCTGTTCTCTCTTACTTTTCAAATAAAGGTGTTATATTGGCAGTTTTCCAATCCTCTGGAACTTCTCTAAGGATTTTTGGAAGATTATTTCCAC
Source organism: Chiloscyllium plagiosum (assembly GCF_004010195.1). Taxonomy (NCBI): domain Eukaryota; kingdom Metazoa; phylum Chordata; class Chondrichthyes; order Orectolobiformes; family Hemiscylliidae; genus Chiloscyllium; species Chiloscyllium plagiosum. Next base: position 30,577,007 of record NC_057718.1, on the reverse strand, counting down.
TACAATAGCAACTTCCTTTAATATCCGAGGATACCTCCTATCAGGTACAGGGGAATTATTGGTCTTTAGTCCTATTTGTTTCCATAACACATTTTCTCTAGTGATAGTTGTTGTATTTATTTCCTCTCCTCTTTTTACCCCTTGATTATTTAGCAATTTTGGAATGGGTCTTCTACTCTGAAGACTCATATAAAATGTTTATTCAACTCCTCTGCCATTTTCTCATTCCCCATTAGTATTCTGCCCAGTCTCATCCTCGAAAGGGCTGATATTCACTTTGACTTCTCTCTTCCTTTTATATATTTAAATAAGCTCTTGCTTATTTGAAAGTTTACTTTCAATGTTTATGTTCTCCCTCTTTATTACTTATTCAGTTGTTTATTGATTTTTAAAATTTTCCTAATTCTAACTTGGGACCAAACTTGCCAATTTGTATACTTTTTCAAATTGATGCTGTCCTTGGCTTTCTGGTTAACCGTGGTTGGCTTAACCTTTTCCTAGAATCTTTTTCTTGGGGTATTCTTTACTCATTTATTAAACTTGCCTTATACAAGACAGCCTGATCCCTGGTTAGACTTGCAATATATTGTTCCAGGAAGCTGTCCCAAATACACTATGAATTCTTCTTGTGGCTTCCTCTGTGAATTTAATTTTCCCAATCTACATGAAAACCAAAGTCACTCATGATTAAGGTACTGCCTTTATTCTCATTATCTGCTGATTTATTCTCTGTCCCACCAAATTTTCTTCTCCTTACTATTTCATACCGCTACCCTTTTGGATTCTATTTCTTCCAATCCAGGATCATTTCTTACTATCATACTTATTCCATCCTGTAACAACCATACTCCACCATCCTTTCCTGCTTATCTGTCATTTTGAAAGTCACATACCCTGGAATATATAATTCCAAGTTTTGATTTCCTTATCACCATGTGACAATTTCAGCCTACTGAGCATCTCCTGGATGTTCTAGATTTACACTATATTTTGTGAAAATTACTCATTTCATTCCTTAATAGCCCAACTCCAAATTTTAAGATGAAGTCTTCCTGTGTTCGGATTCCTCCACACCTTCCAGTCTGTCAACATTACAAAAATATTCTGATTTATCTGTCTCAAATCCTAAATATTTGATGTCTCATTTCAGCATATGGATTCCATCTGTTACAGGTGTGTACACTTAACGTCTGATTATGTCCCTTTGCAACTTGCTCCTCCCATGAAAACAACTGTGTCACTTAGCGTCAGCTAAATATTTGGATTGAGAACTCTCCATTCCTTCATCAGTTAAGCACACATTAAAAAGATGTGGTCACTTGCACACATTCCCAAGTAACAGAATTTGTAGCAAATAGTGAGTTTGATAGCCTGATGACTTGATTGTGTGGTTAGGCCAAGTGACAACATTCACTGTGACCTTAGTGATGACTATCCACAAACATCGACTGATTTCTGTGGGGTAGACATTCCCAATCCTAACATTATGTTGATTTCAGCATTAGCTTAAGAGGACCTCCAGAAACCAACAGCGACATCGTTCAGCAGGCTAAGCCACACCATTCTCCAGGATAATTAGAAGGTGGAAATAAATGCTGTCCTATTGACACACACTTCCCATGAGGAAATAAGGAACATATTATCAGAGCCAGTCAGTTAAAAAAAAAGTGACTATCATTTTCTTTTTAATCATTTAATAAAGAGAATATTAAATATTAAGATTCATAAATAGGATTAAGATGGTTGCAAAAATATCAAACCTTTACTATTTTGTAAATAGAATCAAAGTCATAGAGATATACAGCACAGAAACAGACCCTTTGGTCCAACTCCTCCATGCCAACCAGATATCCTACATTAATCTAGTCCCATTTGCCAGCATTTGGCCCTCATCCCTGTAAACCCGTTCTATTCATAGATCTATCCAGATGCCTTTTAAATGCTGTAATTGTACCAGCCTTTCCCATTTCCTCTGGCAGCTCATTCCATACATGCACCACCCTTTGTGTGAAAAAGTTGCCCCTTAGGTCCCTTTAAATTTTTCCCCTCTCGCCCTAAACCTATGCCCTCTAGTTGTGGACTCCCTCACCCCAAGGAAAAGACCTTGTCTATTTATCCTATCCATGCCCCGCATGATTGTGTAAACCTCTATAATGTCACCCCTCATCCTCCAAAACTCTAGGGAAAATAACCCCAGTCTACTCAGCCTATCTCTATAGCTCAAATCCTCCAACCTGGTGACATCCTTGTAAATCTTTTCTGAACTCTTTCATCCTTCCTATAGCAGGGAAACTAGAATTGCATGCAATATTCCAATACCGGTGTAACAAATGTCCTGTACAGCCGCAACATGACCTCCCAACTCCTATACTCAATGCACTGTCCACTACAGGTAAACATAAATGAGAAATATGACATGGTATGAAACTTAGCATGTTATTCGTTGATGGGCTGTAGGCATCGCTGTTTAGGCCTGCATTTACTGCCTCTTCTAATTGCCTAGTAAATAGTTAACAATCAACCATTTCACTGTGGGTCTGGATTCACATGACGTGGTTATAAATCATTCCACAAAGCAAAACGTTCCTGAGAGGCTGTATAAATATGGAAGTACAAGTTAATTCAGTTGATAGCAGAACATTTCCAAACATGGGTACTTTGTCAGTGCAAAAATCCTGGGCTTTGTGCCTCATCAGCTGTTATAGTTGGTTGCACCCTCACTTCGGAATTGAATGATTTAGGTTTGAGCCTCACCCCAGCCTTAGCCACAAATTTCTAAACTGTTACAGCAGTGCAACACCGATAAAATGCTGCACTATTCGAGATGCCACCTGCTAGAGTAACACTAAATGAAGGCCTCAACCCCATGGCATTATTTATTTCTCAATTTACATCACATATAATTATCATTGTACATTTGCTGTTCATGTGAACTTGTACACAAAAATTGGTTGCTTTTTGTTTCCTGATTTACAATAATGATTACAACTTAAAAGGACTTTGTTCTCTATAAAGCACTTGGGAACACACTATTGTCATGAAAAGTGCTGTGTAAATGCTTTCCTAAAAACACTCCATCTTTATTTCCCATGCAACTACCAACCCCTGTCATCAGGTCATCTCCAATTGCATGTATTTTCATTTTGACAAAAAAGTTTGTGTGGATACTAATCAATGCCTTCTCAAATTTCACATAATTGATATCCCCAATGGCACTCTTTATCCACCATGATAGCGGTCACCCGAAAAAAATTACAAGATTAACTAGGCATTAATCAATCTTTACTCATGCATGCAGACTTAGTTTGATTAACTATCTAATAGTACTCATGGCTATTTTTCAGGGAATAACTGATAAACTATATTTTTAACAGTCTAATAGGATAAGGGGTGATGGGTAGGATCTGAACACAAAAGCTTGGAGATGTTAGCTATTAGCATAACTGTACCACGACCATTGGATAGCAAAGAAAGAATAATGTTGGTAACAAGACATGTCAGTAAACTATCAATTTGTGCAAATTTTCGAACAAGGTCGCAAATTTGCAAAAAGGAGCGATCTCCGCCATTAATGGTAAAAACAGAAGGTGAGTTGCTTATAATTCTAGAGTAGCACACCTGCAGGAGGAAACCTAATCAAAAGGCCAGCTGCACTTCAGTTTCTGAGAGTCAAGTTTTGTGTTATCAATAGTTTTAGCCCAGTAACATAACCACTATGCTACTATATAGTTGATATTGGAGAGCAGGCATTACCCACTTCGGAGGAAATTGATGTGGATATCTATGTATCAGACAGGAGTCAATAAAGTAGCTAATGGAAACTAGATGTACCTCTGTTCTTCAGCTTTTAACATTCATTTTAAACAGAAGTTACTTTTCCCAGAGCAGTGTGATGAGTACTGATTGATAGAAATGGCTGAAGGCAGAATGAAGGCATATTCAAGTCCCCACCTCCCATGTAAGTGAGGGAGGAAGTGCTCAGTGAAGGTTGAACATTTACCCAAAGGAACAGGAAAAGAATAATCAGAGAAAAGCCAACACAACATGGTCAAATGTGGCATTAAAGTTTCTTAGTCTGCTAAACACATATTGCTGCTTTTTCCAATTAAATTCAAACGCTAACTCACCTAACTGGGTATTGTGGTCAGGTTCTTCTATTTGATTTCTTTACCAAATTGCTTTCGGCTCCAAGTACTTTGCTCAAATTGCTTTCTTCACGACTATGGTTGATAGTGTTTCAACAAGGTACCTGATTATTGGGAGGGTGTACCAGAACATATCCTCACCCAACATCAGCAATATGCTCAATTTCAACAGACGTTCATGACAGCAATCAAGATTGGTAGCTCAGATCAATTCCACCTGTCACAAGATGACAAAACGTGGGGTGATCATCACTACCCAACGTAGACTGGCAAATTTCTGCTCTACATACATTTGGCCATGTGTTCTCCAATTGTGCCAGAAAACGTCCTCAACATTATAACTTGAATTGAAAATATTGAGGATCTTATAAAATGCCCATTTCTCATTCAGCCCAACTGGTATTTTAACCTAAATACATTGCAATTACCACATAAAAATCCACTAATCAACAAATGAACGTACAAAAAGACAAATGTATTTTCAACAGGCAAATTTATGTGGCTGCTCTAATGGTAGTTCTTGCAGCCTTAGGTCTGTCAGGATAATGGTCTAATCATTCATCACTCATCAAGGAATAATTAACTCTGTAGGTTAGTTTATTTAAAACAGTTAAACACATTAGGGCCATGATTGGTCCTAATCTTACTCTAGTCATTCTTATATTCCTGACATACCTATAGAAAGTTTTTGGGATTTCCTTGATCCTACCTGTCAAAGACTTCTCATGTCCCCTCCTGGCTCTTCTTAGTTCTCTCTTTAGGTCTTTCCTGGCTAACTTGTAACTCTCAAGTGCCCTAACTGAGCCTTCATGTCTCATCTTTACATAGTTAAAAATCACACAACACCAGGTTATAGTCCAACAGGTTTAATTGGAAGCACACTCGCTTTCGGAGTGCCGCTCCTTCATCAGGTGATAGTGGAGGACACAATTCTAAGGCACAGAATTTATAGCAAAAATTTACAGTGTGATGCAACTGAAATTATACATTGAAAAATACCTTGATTGTCTGTTGAGTCTTTCATCTGTTCGAATACCATGATAGTTTCACTTCTTTCATGAGTAAATCACAAAACCTTTTTTTTTGAAAAAGTTGCATTCTCAGGTTAGCTGTAACAATGGGCGTTAGCTAGACAATATGTCAACATATTGAGTAGGTTCTTTACTCAGAATAGAACACCCTGTCTGCAACAGCAGTAGATTTGCCAACTTTAAGGACATTCAAATGGTCATTGGATAAACATGGAATAGTGTAGGTTAGATGGGCTTCACATTGATTTCACAGGTCAGCACAACACTGAGGGCCGAAGGGCCTGTACTGCGCTGTAATGTTCTATGTTCTAAGTTATGAAGCAGATATTGGTTCTGACTTTTCAAGTAAGATAGGCCTCTTTAGCACAGTGCTATTGGGCTGCTCCACCATGTATTGTTAATGATAATGGTTAAGAATCCATTGCTGGTCAGGGATTGACTAGCTCTGTTTATTTAAAACAGTAAAACAGATTGTAAGTTATGAAGCAGATATTTCAGCAAACCAACTGAGTTTTGTATGTGCAGCTTGCAAACTCACCGCAAATTAACTGCCAGAAAGAGCTACAACACATACAATGCATGGAGTCCTTAAAGGCAACATTTTTTAATGACAAGGCACATGTGCAACAAAGTAGAATTTGGTAACTCTCCCCATTTTCCTGGGAGCTGCAACCCTTTGATTTGTAAAAATATGTTCACTGTAATCTAATAGTTTCTATTTCCCCCTCTGCTTGTGTGTTTGTTTTCATACCTTTCAAGCACAGAAAGAATGCTAACTATTTATGATAACAAAACATAAATACAGTTTTTGTACCAGTATTCATTTCATGATGAAAAACTATCCTCTTCCTCATTGCTGAGTTTGACACTGTATCACTAACTCATGAATGAGAAATGATTGCTATTTATACAAACATGAACAAAAAAATTGCAGTTAAATGCAATGCACAAAATAATAGCTAGAAATCGCTTTATAAGACTGTTCAAATGGAGTTTATGATCAATAATTACAAATATTTACTTGCATGCTCAGTGGTGAAGCAATGTACTGTGAGAAATAGTTAATAAATGATACAATGCTTCAGTCACTGCACGAACCTGAAGTGAAGCAATTTTAAATTAAAACCATGGTTTTCACTTGCAAGCTTCCATGGAATGCTTGCTTCTCACTCTATTCATACACTTTGCAATTTTAGAAAGAGCAAAAGAAAAAATTTCAACATTTTTGCTCAATTCTTTTTTCTGCAACAACAATTGGTAGCTGGACAGCATTATTTTTTTGCCCAAAGTTTCACGCACATCTTCCCCAATTACTCATTTAGTAACTATAATCACTGGTATGGAAGTCAGCAATACAGAACAGGAAGTCTCCAGCCTTCAGTGAGGGATAGACAATGATGTACTTGCACAGAAAAGTCAAGTTAGAGTAAATGATTCAATCCAGTAAGTCCTGCTGGAAAACCAGATAAGACAGTTCAGCAATCTGTCAACACTCATTGCCTAAGGTCAGACATACAGAATGGTCACCTGTGAGAAGTAATGTCCTAGTCTGATAAAGGAAAGAAGAAAGGAGGGTTATGTAAAAAGATGGAAATAATATTGCCTCTCTGCCACACTAGATTGGGATAGAGGTAGCACGTAAAACTGGGAAAAGATTTTTTTTTGTATCATCCCTTAGATCAGTGTTTTCAGGTTCAGCAGGATATTTTAAGTAGGACAAAAGAAAATGATATGCTACTAGGTTAAAATTTGGGAATAATACTGCAAGAATAGAACGGCAATAACAAGTTAGAAGGCTTAGAAAAGTTGATGAAGCAGCCTGAATCTGACCCAAATTATGTGGGGAGAAAAGTTAGCAAATGACTTCACAGAAAAGCAGTGGAAAATATTCAAATATGATATGTACAGAATATAAGATAAATAAATGTGGGGTTGAAATAAATAGACAAAGCAAAGTGACCATAACAAATTGAAAGTTTGATCAACAATCTCACAGAAATTAAAGAAAATGGAAAGTATAGGGTGTGTAAAAATGGAGATTTTAATGATAGGAGAATATGTAAAAATAGACAAGCGGATAATATAAAAGGCAAGTGTAAAGGCTATTCAGACATTCAACAATAAAAGGTTAGATGGGTGGATCACTTATGAACGAATGACATGTCTAATTGCTGAGAGTATGATGGTTTGATTTGATTTACCTAAATACAGTGAAAAGTGTTGTTTATGAGCAGTACAGGCAGATCGTAGTAAATAAGGACATGCAGATCATAGGGTGAGAAAAAAACTTGACAGAGGCATACAGTTTATATCACACAGGGAAGCGCTAGGCAAGATCAACATTTCAACATTATTTGAAATTAGAGAATCCATTCATCAGTCTAACAGGGAAGAAGCTGTTCTTGAACCTGCTGGTGTGTGTATTCAAGCTCTGTATCTTTAGCATGAATGGAAGGGGTTGTGGGAAATCATTGCTGGGGTGGGATGGGTCTTTTATGATGTTGGGAGTCTTTCCGCAGCAATGAGCCAGGTAAGTGAAATCCATGGATGGAAGGTTGGCTTCTGTGATGGTCTAGGTTGTGCTCACAACCTTCTGTAGTTTCTAATGGTCCTGGGCACAGCAGTTGCTATACCAGGTCGTTATGCACCCAGACAGTATGGTGCATCTGTAAACATTGGTGAGGATCCTCATGGACATGCCAAATTTCCTGAGCCACCTGAGGAAGAAGAGATGTTGTGTCTTCTTGACCGTTGAATCTACATGGAAAGTCCAGGACGGGTTGTCATTCCTAGGAACTAGATGCTCTCCACCCTCTCAACTTCAGCACCGTAGATGTAGATGGGAGGTGTTTTCTCCTCCCTTCTTTCTGAAGGCAATGATTAGTTATTTAGTTTTGCCGAGGTTGAGAGAAAGAGATTGTTCTCATTGCACCAGGTCACCAAGCTCTCTACCTCCTTGCTTAATATCTGTTCTACCATGGTGGTGTCATCAGCAAACTTGTAAATGGTGCTTCTTTGGAATTTGGCAACACAGTCGTGTGTGTACAGGGAACACAGTAGGGAGCTAACAACGCATCCTTGGGGATCTCCAGTGTTGAGTGTTATTGTGGAGGAGGTGCAGTTGTCTATCTTCACTGATTGCGGTCTGTGGGTCAGGAAGTTGAAGATCCAGTTGCAGAGGACGGAGTTGAGACCTAGGTCTCGAAGTTTTGAGGTCAGTCTGGATGGGATAATGACGTTGAAGGGGGAGCTGCAGACGATGAACAGGAGTCTGACACAGGTATCCTTGTTGTCCAAATGTTCCAGGGATGGGTGCAGGGCTAGAGAAATGGTGTCCACTGTGGTAGGATAAATTGTAAAGGAACAAGGCTGGCTGGGAAATGAGAGTTGATGTGGACCATGACCAACTTCTTGAAGCACTTCATGAAGATACTAAATAGGAGGTAAAAATGACTTCACTTGGCATCAGAGCAGCACTTGGTTGAGTATGGCATCAAATAGCCCTGACAAAATCAATGTTAATGGGATTCGGGGTGAGGGATCTTCCATTAGTTGAAGTCAGATATAGCACAAAGTCCATCATCTCAGGTTCAAGACATTGCTGCAGGAATTCCAGTGTCGATATTTTTCAAATCAACCTGTTCAGAGATGTTATTACAAATCTCTGGAGCAAGTGGGACTTGAACCTTACCCTCCTGGACAGATATAGACACTATTACTGCACCACAACAGCTCTAAAGAATTCTTTATAGGTATTTTCAATCAACCTATTCTGACATGATAGACACACCTCTGAAGCAGGTGGGATTTGAACCTAGGCCTTTTGGCTCAGCAGTAGGGAAACTAACACTACACCGCAAGAGTTCTTTACCACCTCACAACAGATATTTTTAAAATCAGGCTGTTCAGAGGTGTTATGACCCACTGCTGGAGCTGATTGGACTTGAATTCAGGCCCAGAGGTTGAGATACTATCACTCTGCCACAAAAGCCCTAATTCCTCTGAATCTTTTTGTTATTTAACAAATGTTCTAATCAAGCTGTTCAGTGACGTTATTACACACCTCTGGAACAGATGGGACTTGAACCCAGGCCTTGCAGGTAGGGACACTATTATGGTCAGAAACCCAATCATCTTCAACTACTGTAAGAATTACATCTCCTTCATCATAAGGTCAGAAGTGGGAACGTTTACCGATCATTGTTTAGCGTTCAATACCATTTGTGACTCCTCACACAATGGAAAGTTTGTGTTTCCATGTAGCAAAATTGAGTCACTGGACTTAAAACATTAACTTTTCTTTCTTCCCACAGATGCTGCCAGACCTGCTGAGTTTCTCCAGCAATTTCTGTTTTTGCACCAAATATGTGACCATATCACATAAGAAAAAATTTATCTACCTCCTTTTGACATTCAAGGCTCTTGATAAATTCCCTACCATCAGAGGCCAGAAAATTTAACTGGATCAGCTATATACGTACAGTGGCTACAAGGATGTCAGATGTTAGGAATTCTGTGGCAAGTAACTAAACTACTTGATGGCCTGTATGGTGCCTCTTCCACTTTTTAAAAACTCCATCAAGTATAAACATTGATAACACTACCGCTTGCGACATATTTATATTCTATGCATTATAGAATACTTCACTATTGCCACCATCCACCCCCTTCACTTTCCTTAGCATCTTTCCCAAGAATGTTATACCCAAAATTTACCTCTCACTACTGTCCAAGTTAAACCATACCATTTCGTACAGAAGTATGATTTCATAGCTATAAATCTTTCTATTGAATCCTTCTATCACACAATCACATTAATAATTCAAGTTCTTTTGCTTTTTAAAAAATATCCCTTGCAGGTTTCATGTTTTTTTTTCGCGCTCTACGTCATAGCCTATTTACCTTCCTTTCCTCTCTGATAGTATGTTCTCAGTGGTTTCTAATTCAATAGCCTTATTCATTTCCATCTTCCTTTCCAGCCTTCTAGACACTAGGACAATGATATACAGTATCAGAATAGGCATCTTGCTAGGTTGTAAAGGATAATACCTCTTGGAAATATAAGCGCTGATTCTGCAATTAGAGATTCTGGCAAGTAACAAAGTTTGCAGAAAGTGCAAGAGGGGAAATAACAGGCCCACACAGCCTGTGATCATCTATCCATTAAAATTAATGGATGGAAAATCACAGGCTGCGAGCCCCCGATTTTCTGAGATGCACACCTTCACAGTGCCCAATCACACACTCAATAATGTAGTCTCCTAGATTGCCAGAGAACTGCATCTTTCTGACAGGGCCATCTATACCATCAGAAAATTAAACACTTTGTATGAGCATAAAAAGTAGGGCATTGAGAAACCATCAAACAATTAAACCAGTCTACATTTTCACAGATGCACTCAGCTTATTTCAACACCTGAGGCAACACAACATGATTTTCTCCAAAAGCTAATCAAGTAAAATCCAAAATATTTATGAATTCCCCAACTTTCAATTAACAACATCCAGATGCATTCAGTATTTAACTATATCAATACATGGGTATTTCCTTGGCTCCAGGAGCATAGGAATCAGTGTCCCACGGTGCTTGATTACATCCATTTAAAACTATGCCTATAATCTTCACTCTGGCCACTAACCAAGTCATTCTGCATTTCTTTTCGAAAATAACTAGTTGACATTATATTAGCTGCTATATTTGCAAGATGACCTCAAAATCACCGAGTAAAGAAACCTCAGATTTTGAAGACAGCATGACAAACATCAGGAAAATCCTTTAAACCTGAACAGGAGTAACATCACCTTTTGAACAGTCTAAACATAAAGAAAATACACAAATCATGCACATTGCTATCAGGGGAGTTAAGAAACTATGAATCCTGGATGAGTGCTGTTAAGGCTATAAGGTACACGGATAATTCAAGTGCAGAACATATAGCAAACAGCACTAGATGAAACGATTCAAATATGAGCATCACAAACAATAACTAAATATTTGCAGATCTCTCTTGGCATTGCTCACAGATAATGAGAACTCATTGTGTAATTTCTGATTCTTATGACAGTCCTGTTACAAGCATACGCATATCAGTGATTCAATCAATGCCATTATGCAGAAAACTTACTGAAGCAACACATCACAAGTGGCACAATGTAAAAATATCACAGGCCTTTGAGTATTGGTAAGGCACATCTGATGTATGTATAACAGTAACTTACTTTTAAAACATGTAGATTTTGAACAAAAAAAAAATCCTATTTTCTCCTCAATTAACTACATCCTAACACAAGGTAAAGTTGTCCGTAATCTTCCTAATTTGAAATGTTTTACACAGTTACTTAGATAAATTATGTAAATTACTTCTTTTACCCTAGCCCCAATCACTTCATACTTTCCACTCCACGTTTGAAGCTGTCTTTGGTGTACAACCAATAAATGAGATTTTGGTCCCAATGTCTTCAATAGAAAATCAGAAATATGACAGATACAATGAAATCACACCAGATGAAAATTGGACAACCCATGATTGCAGCTGTGTCAATGTTGTCAGCCATTCCTGTTTGAAGGACACAATATCGAATGGAAGGTGCCAGTGATAAGTCAGTGATAGCTGATCGTGTACCTGTTTGTCAAGTTGGCAATCACAGAGGAGTTAGGCTGTGATACAGCATAAAAATCACAGGCAAACCATCATTCAATAGATATCTCTCTGTGAAACCTTCAAGTATGGCTGAGGAGACCGACGACCTTGAAGGGTCCAATGAATGCCTGCCTGCTCCCCTGCTTGTTTCCCAAAACTGAAACTACAGAGGCAACAGATATTAACCAAGATGTTGCACTGCAACAAGAAAACACCAAAAAGATGTTTGACTGCATTTAAGACATGGTGGATTGTATTGTGCTTTCCAAAGACAGCATACTAAGCAGAAAACGATTATTGAATTTGTCTATAGCTAATTCCCAAAGTTTATTCAATACTTTTTAATGAACAAGGTCAGTGTGAATGTATTGCAAAATGAAATCTTTTTATCACGTAGTCATTGCATCAGTGTATTCATTTGTTTTATTTTTCTGACAGAGCACATTCGTAGGCAAAACAGGGGCCTCCTTAACTATCCTATTTTATGCAAATCTTTGGCGAGGCTTCCTGCAATTTGACTATTATGAATTTATAATACTTTATTGCCATGCAAATTACAACTCCAATTAGGAAGTATATTTAAATATTACGAGCAGATACTGAAATTTTACAGCATAGAGTCATAGAGGTGTACAGCATGAAACAGACCTTTCGTTCCAACCCGTCCATGCCGACCAGATATCCCAACCCAATCTAGTCCCACCTGCCAGCACCCGGCCCATATCCGTCCAAACCCTTCCTATTCAGAAACCTATCCAAATGCCTCTTAAATGTTGCAATTGTACCAGCCTCCACCACATCCTCTGGCAGCTCATTCCATACACGTACCACCCTCTGCGTGAAAAGATTGCCTCTTAGGTCTCTTTTATATCTTTCCCCATCTCACCCTAAACCTGTGCCCTCTAGTTCTGGACTCCCCGACCCCGCCCGTGGTGGGCGGCACGGTGGCACAGTGGTTAGCACTGCTGCCTCACAGCGCCTGAGACCCGGGTTCAATTCCCGCCTCAGGCGACTGACTGTGTGGAGTTTGCACATTCTCCCCGTGTCTGCGTGGGTTTCCTCCGGGTGCTCCGGTTTCCTCCCACAGTTCAAAAGATGTGCAGGGTCAGGTAAATTGGCCATGCTAAATTGCCCGTAGTGTTAGGTAAGGGGTAAATGTAGGGGTATGGGTGGGTTTCGCTTCGGCGGTTCGGTGTGGACTTGTTGGGCCGAAGGGCCTGTTTCCACACTGTAATGTAATCTAATCTAATCTAATCTAAAGGAAAAGATTTTGCCTATTTACCCTATCCATGCCCCTCATAATTTGTAAGCCTCTATAAAGTCACCCCTCAGCCTGCGACGCTCCAGTGAAAACAGTCCCAGTCTGTTCAGCCTCTCCCTATAGCTCAAATCCTCCAACCCTGGCAACATCCTTGTAAATCTCTTCTGAACCCTTTCAGGTTTCACAACATCTTTCCGATAGGAAGGAGACCAGAATTGCATGCAATATTCCAACAGTGGCCTAACCAATGTCCTGTACAGCCGCAACATGACCTCCCAACTCCTATACTCAAAACTCGGACCAATAAAGGAAAGCATACCAAACACCTTCTTTGCTATCCTATCTCCTTGCGACTCCACTTTCAAGGAGCTGTGAACCTGCACTCCAAGTTCTCTTTGTTCAGCAAAGCTCCCTAGGACCTTACCATTAAGTGTATAAGTCCTGCTAAGATTTGCTTTCCCAAAACGCAGCTCCTTGCATTTATCTGAATTAAACTCCATCTGCCACTTCTCAGCCCATTGGCCCATCTGGTCAAGATCCTTTGTAATCTGAGGTAACCCTCTTCACTGTCCACTACACCTCCAATTTTGGTGTCATCTGCAAACATACTAACTATACCTCTTATGCTTGCATCCAAATCATTAATGTAAATGACAAAAAGTAGAGGGCCCAGCGCCGATCCTTGTGGCACTCCACTGGTCACAGGCCACCAATCTGAAAAGCAACCCTCCACCACCACCCTCTGTCTTCTACCTTTGAGTCAGTTCTGTATCCAAATGGCTAGTTCTCCCTGTATTTCATGAGATCTAACCTTGCTAACCAGGCTCCCATGAGGAACCTTGTCGAATGCCTTACTGAAGTCCATATAGATCACATCTACTGCTCTGCCGTCATCAATCCTCTTTGTTACTTCCTCAAAAACTCAATCAAGTTTGTGAGACATGATTTCCCACGCACAAAGCCATGTTGACTATCCCTAATCAGTCCTTGCCTTTCCAAATACATGTACATCCTGTCCCTCAGGATTGTCTCCGACAACTTGCCCACCACCGACGTCAGGCTCACTGGTCTATCGTTCCCTGGCTTGTCCTTACCACCCTTCTTAATCAGTGGCACCAAGATAGCCAATCTCCAGTCTTCCGGCACCTTACCTATGACTATCTATGATACAAATACCTCAGCAAGAGGCCTAGCAATCACTTCTCTAGCTTCCCATGGAGTTCTAGGGTTCCAATGACCAATTGCTGACTTACCAAGTTGTGTCTGTGCTGTGCCCAATTAATATCCTTTCCCTGTTTGAATATCAATCTTTTGTTCTGGGAAGGTGTTGGAAGCAGATTTCATCACAAACTGCTGGTCCAGAACTTTTTTTCATATATAAACCACTTGAAATTTATTAAGAAGAAACTTATACCTTTTTTAAAAACTTTCTTATTTTTGACTCTCATTCTGAAGGAGATTGTTGGAGGTCCTGTCTGTCACATGGGACATTAAACTGATGTCCCATCTGCACTTTCAGATAGGGGCGGAAGATCCCACTGCACTATTTGAATAAGAACAAAGGAGTTATCCCTAGTGTCGTGACCAATATTTACCCCTAAACTTAATGTTGGCTTGGAAGCTCGATGTGTGCAAATTAGTTGCTACATTTTTTGCATTACAATTGTGATTACTCAAGAAAAAAAGTCAGCTTCCTTTTATGGAAATCATTGAATTATAACCCAATCACATGTATATTTAAATATTACTAGTAACAGTGGGATTTTACAGGAAGTCAGGAAAAGGAGCTAACACTTCCAAAGACCAATTTCACAGTTAAACAAATGTTTGTGAAATCTTCCCCTTGATTCTAAAATACTTAAAATTTAATTCTACATCTGTGAACATTTGTTCTATTTCCTTAAGCAATTGGAAATTGTCTGTTTATATCCTTGATTTCCCATCTTTTCATATTACACCAGATTCTGAATTATTCTAATGAAAGATGACTTAAGGGTGATACTGATATTGGTATGCAGATACCAGACTGTTCTCACAGGAATTTGCACCTAAAATGACACAACAATCAGAACTTTCATATTTAGTTCAACTTTCTATCACCTTCAGGTGATTATAACCTGGTGGATCTCTCTCTTTGGAAGGTTGTTCTACAAGTGCCACTGTGGGCGACATGGTGGCACAGTGGGCGACACGGTGGCACAGTGGGCGACACGGTGGCACAGTGGTTAGCACTGTTGCCTCACAGCGCCAGAGACCCGGGTTCAATTCCCGCCTCAGGCGACTGACTGTGTGGAGTTTGCACGTTCTCCCCGTGTCTGTGTTGGTTTCCTCCGGGTGCTCCGGTTTCCTCCCACAGTCCAAAGATGTGCAGGTCAGGTGAATTGGCCATGCTAAATTGCCCATAGTGTTAGGTAAGGGGTAAATGTAGGGGTATGGGTGGGTTGCGCTTCGGCGGGTCGGTGTGGACTTGTTGGGCCGAAGGGCCTGTTTCCACACTGTAATGTAATCTAATGTAATGTAATCTAATCTAATCTAATCAGACTGAAAGTCATGCGGCTCCTCAACATTCTGAACTCCGAGGCAACCTTTTTCTCTTGCAGCTTCACGTTACCCAAAAATGGCTGCTATATGTTCATTTTAAAAAATAATTTAATCTATTTTTCTAATCAACCTGTTCAGAGATGTTATTACATACCTTTGGAGGGGGTGGAGCTTAAACCAGGCCTCCCCATCCAGGGGTAGGGACACAACTACTGTACCACAAGACAGCCCTTACTGAAAATAAAAATTTGTTTGTATTATTCATTTCATCAATGCATGGTAATATTTTGTAACATCTCTTTGATTAACATCCAGTTGTGAATAAAGAACTCAATTTGGGTTGACATCTTGTTTGCATAATGTTTATGGTTGGTTTTTAAGAGGGACTTGATAAGTTTTCTCTTCCGATTTTCATTAGTTCACATTGGGCCAATAGAATAGGATTACTACAGTAAAATATATTTTGCTACTGTCTATTTTATTCAAGCAGCTTATAGAAATGGAGAACACAAAATATTTCCTCACATTTAAGGGCAGTTAAATCTATTAGATGAAATGTATACCAAAGATTCATGTTTTCATGCTACATTATATTCAAAATATATTTACATACACTAATCCCATAAAGTTAATTTCCTCATTTTTAATATTGAGTGGGATAGAAGATTTAGTTACTGTGTCACTAATGATTAGGCAAGTGGCTGATTTTTAAAATAGTCTGAGTTTAAGTTCTTTACAGCTCGAAACATTGAAATCATTCAATAGGAAGATTCATATTATATGTAAAAAGCAAATGCTGGTGTTCTTTAGGTCTTTCATCTTTACATAATACTCGGCCTCATCAATCATTACCACATCTTCGAAATGGCTACAAAAATGTTTCCATCGGATCCTGGAATTAGTAATTCAGTGAAACAAGGCAAAGCACACAGGCAGGATAAAGCAACCAATTTGCAGAATGCAAAAAAACCACTATATTGCCTCAAGTGCTCACCAAGTTTCACCCTTTCAGTACATTGCAATGTTGCACGGATGTGGTTGCATTCAGTGCAATGTTCATAAGCCTGTGCAGTTAGAATTGTATGATTATAATCTGCTGCATTCAAACACTCCACTGGCAGTTTTTTTTTACATTTCCCAACTGAATATCCTACCACCTATATTGAACCGCAATTCAATCCTCTGGTTCTATTATTACATGATTCATGTCTGTCACATGCTTCGAAACTATTGCCTACATTATGAATCGTTATTCAAATCTCTTTCCTCTTTATGATCAAGTTTCTGAGCCTGTAATTCCTTAAAGGTTTGAAGGATGAGGAATGATCTTCAAAAGCTTCAAAAATTCTTACAGGGTGTGGCAGATTAGATACAGACAGGTTGCTCCCCTAGCTGATGAATCCAGAAACAGAATACAATAAAAGAACAAGGGAGGGGCAGGCCATCTAACACTGAGTGAAAATATCCCTCGATATCTCAGAGGGTGGTGAAGTTTTTGAATTTTCCGCCCTACAGAGCAGAAGTTTATTCAAGGCAATTATTAAAAGATTTCTGGATACTAATGACATCAAGGAGTAGTGGGGTGGAATTGAGGCAGATGGTCAGCTATGATCTAATCAAATAGTGAAGCAGGATCAGTGGATTAAAAGGCTTACTCCTGCTCTTACGGTCTAATGTACCTTTGTCTTTGTAACTCTTCTTTCTAACTGATAAGTTCTTCCTTTGGAGGTTCATTATTAAGGTAAATCTTTCTCTCCTGGTTCAAAATTCACCAACACATTCTACGCAAATAAAAAAAGGAAAAAAAGCAAATGGTGAAAATACTCAGCATGTCAGGCATGATCTGTGGAGAAAGGAGTAGCATTTCTGTTTTGGCTAACGGTCTTCCCACAGAACAAAAATTCACCTCAATCACATTGTAGCAGATCAAATCTGAAATGGCTCTTGTATTATTCTTCACACTTAATCCTTAAAATAAAAGCAGTTACCTAAGAAACACTTACCTATATAAACTTGGCTCAACAGTATCTTCCTCACAGCATTCCACAAGCAGCAAATGCCAACAAAGATAGGAACATCAAGAATTCTGTGCCATGCATTATAAGCCTTATCTGATGAGGTAATCCCTTGTGTTCAGGGAGCTCTTGATTCTGACCAAACTATGTTCTGATGGCTCCAAAAGCTTGAGCTTCATCACACGTGCAAAGGTTCCTGGTAAATCTCTCCAAAAACTGTGTAGCCCAACAGCAGTCTTAGCCCTTACCCCAAATTCTCTTGTGCAATAATCTCAGCTTTGCAGGGGTAGAGAGGAAAATCATTGTAAAACCAACTCGGAAATGCTAAAGTAAGAACTAGGGAGAGACAAAGTGAAGAAGTGTGAAGAGAAATCGATGGTTTAAGGTTAAGGTTAGGAGAGAGACAGAGAAATATGCAAGGGAGAAAAATACAAGATAGAAAGAAATATAAAAGTGAATGCGGTCCTTTTGTTTTAAGATAAGGGCGCAGCATCTGCAACCTGGGAAGTCAGTCTTAAAGAAAATTGAAAGATTGAGGTCAAATCCTCCAGTTTTTACCCCTAATTTCCTTTGTAACCTAAGATGCAGCCCATCAGGATCGCATAACTTTGAATACCAGAAGGTTTTTAAGAGCCTACTATTTACCTATTTTTACACTATCCAAAATCACTGTTACCTCCCCCTATACAGTGGCATTGGCAGCAACTTCTTTACCGAAGAAAGATGCAAATTGTCCATTCAGTACCCAGGGTCTTCAGGCCTCCACAAGAATCTCTCTCATAAACCAGATGGAAAAGAAACGAGTGAAAATACTCTGGCTGGTCAGGAAAGCAGACATATTGCAGTCTTCTTTGTCTGTGAGGTTTTTGAGGCACAAAATGGATGTTGGGGTTTTAGTGGAAGCTAGCTAACAGCTAACAGGTAATGTGTTGATTCACTAAAACAAAAACAATTTTCGTGATGTCATGGAATATTTTGTTCCAAGATACCATAGAGATCTAAGCACAATAAATTCATGAACATTTCTACATTTGTGCAATAGCATTTAGGCTCTGAAATATTCCCTCCCCCTCTTTTACTCAGGCATTATTCCTGTGTCGTTAAGACTAAAGATTCAGTTGTCCAGGCAACTCTTCTGTCTGTACTAAGCAAATTAGCTTTTTTCACCATCTTCACAGTTGTTTTTAGAAATCTGTCTATAGGTGGTACTGTCCAAACATCAGGGAGTATGTTTAATTATTATTTATTTATATTGATACTTGCAGTTTACATAAAATTCCAGGACAATTTCTTTCTCCCAATGCAGCCTTGAAAATGTACATTCATCACAGCCTGCTTTACAAACTAACAAAAGGTTGTATTTTAGCTGATCAAATGCAGGTTTTGTGCAGGCAGACACTTATGCACCGATTACCTTTCTCATCTCTACTGGAAACATAGAACAGACAGCAAAACC
Source organism: Chiloscyllium plagiosum (assembly GCF_004010195.1). Lineage (NCBI taxonomy): Eukaryota > Metazoa > Chordata > Chondrichthyes > Orectolobiformes > Hemiscylliidae > Chiloscyllium > Chiloscyllium plagiosum. The sequence continues at coordinate 30,557,917 of NC_057718.1, read as the reverse complement.
ACTGCGCTGTTGATGTGACTTCTGACATAGGCACATGAACAGTCTTGAATTCAGGACAGGTGCTTCAAGCTCCAAACCCATTTTGAGAAATAGAAACTAAAATAATACAGAAATAAAAGAAGTCCAACTCCTTCAGAAGTGGAAGATTATCTTGACTGCAAAATATGGGAATATAGTGTAAGCAACTATGTCCAGGTAAAGTTAAAAATCACACAACAGCAGATTATAGTCCAACAGGTTTATTTGGGAGCATTAGCTTTCGGAGTATTGCTCTCCACAATCACCTGAAGGAGGAGTACTCCGAAAGCTGGTGTTTCCAATTAAACCTGTTGGACCATAACCTGGTGTTGAGTGATTTTTAACTTTGTACACCCCAGTCCAACACCGGCATCTCCAAATCATGACTGCCCAAGCAAAGGCAGAGTACAGCAAAAATAAAGCTCCCTGTGCTCTACCACCTCGGGAAAACACCCTCCAAATATATTTTCCATTGCCAAATTCATACTAAATCAGCATAAAGTTCACAAAGGGCTTTTAAAGTTGAAGCATCTAGCTGTTTTTTTGAAAACTACTTCATAAACTTTGCCAACTTAAGGAGTGTAGGAACATGGTTTGTTCTGACATAAACAGAAAGAGATTTGAGGTCGTGCAGATAGATTTTAGAGAACCAAGCAGGAGCTATAAACAGGACCTCAAAGTCAGTAATGGCAGATTATGTCCAGCACTAGGTACTTGTGACACTAGAAATAAGACAAAAGCACAAATGAACATGTGGCTGGAGTGACAAGGCAAAAAAGGAGAACTTCTGTTATCTTGGGATGAGTTCTGGGATGGTAAAACCCATACAGACCAGCCAGGATTCACCTCAATGGCATCAAGAATATTGACCTTGCAGGGTAATTTGCTAGCATTATGCGAGAAGTGCTAGCAGCTGGATGAAAATCAGGATAAAGCAGTATAAATAAGGAACAAGATACACCGAGGACTGGGAGAGACAAGTAGCACTAAATAAGGCAATAGCAAGGTATTGCTTTTTGTTTTATCATTGGGGATATGGGCCTCACTGGCTGAGCCAGCATTTATTGCCCATCTCTAGGCAGTGGTCTGCCTTCTTGTAGTGCTGGAACCCAACTGTTGATGATAGAGCCACAACATCACTGCAAGGGAGTTCCAAGATTTTGACCCAGCGACACTGAAGGAATGGCAATCTAATTCCAAATCACAATGGTCTGAATTGGAGGGGAATTTGCATGTTACCATGTACCAGCTTCCCAAGACTTTCAAGTGGTAGCAGTTGGTGTCTATGGTGCCTTGGTAAATTTACACAAAGCACCTTGTAGATGATACATATTGCTGCTATTGTGCATTGGTGATGGAGGGAGTGAATATTTGTTGATGCGGTGTCAACGAGTGGGCTGCTTTGTCCATGATGGTATCAAGCTTCTTGAGATGCTTCTTGTTGGAGCTGCACTTACCCAGGCAAATGGGGAGTATTCCATCACTTTCCCAATTTTTGCCTAGTAGATAAAAGGTAACTGACATACTCTACATTCACCAACATTGGCATTAAGTTTGGACATGGTATGAAAGACCAGCATTATTTTTACATCCTTGCCAAGTGTAACACAAACATTGTCAATGCCAGGACATATAATGAAACAGTGAAGTAATGAGTTTCCTCATCTTTGTGCATTGGATGTTCACATTTAAATACTGTATTATTCTGCTTTCTGCCGTCCCACAATCACATTGTTTTTCTACATCTCCAGTGTCTCACAATGAACCAGGAACATTTTTGTTTATATGCTTCATTGTGATCAGAGCTTGTCTAAAGCAGTACCCGGTCCAGCAGGAGCTGGCAGTGCAGTAAGACATGCTGGTGAGTTTCTGGTCCACTTGGTTTTTCCAGCTAAGTTAGTTCCAGGCTACAGGTGCAGCTCTTTCTGCATATGGATTGTTTCCCCTGGCAGAACAGGTGAGAACCAGAGGACAAAGATTTAAAGTGATTGGCATCAGAATCAAAGATGATTGGAGGATCTTTTCTTAAATTTAGCCAATAGGATCTGGAAGCACTGCTTGAAATGGTTCAAGAGGTAGTTTCATTTGTGACTTTCAGTAGGAAAATGGATCTGAAAGGATAATGGCTAGAGAATGCGACAAGGCAAACTGTACTTGGAGAGAGTTGGTACAGACTGGACAGATTAAAAGGACTTGTATTCTTTAACCATTCTATGATTTTATGAGATTATGACTTGAACAATTCTGCCATGTGACATTGGCCATGGACGTCAAAAACTATGAGGTGACATGTCCAAGATGCCCTGCTGAAATTTTTCCACCTTACTAAAAGCAAATTTCCATTGTATAGCAGTTAAGGAATTTCTGAAAGTTGAACAAGATGGTGTAAGATACTTCCTGGAGTTCAGATACGACGGCATACAGCTAAATACCCAGAGATGCTGTATACGATGACTGAGTTGCAGAGAAGCAACTCCACTGGTACAACCAAGGTTCAGTTGACCATGTATGTTCATGGTATGGTGTTGGCAATATACACACATCCCTTTTTAAACTGCTCATCATGATGCGCATGAGTTGTCTGACAAGCAACTATTGACTATGTACCACTGGCGGAGGTACGTGGCATCTCCTTGGAGGTTGTGATGGCTTGAAGAGAATCAAAATTAAGTAACCTGCCATGGCAGATCCAGTAAGTTATTACCACTTGACAGTCTGCAGAACTCAGGAGCATGGTTGATCATTAAACAGTCTGCTTCGATTGATGGAGATTGAGACATAGTGGGGCAATGTGGGGGCAAGGGGGTGATACAGTATGGGAGGAACATCTTCAACTATTTCTTTGGATCCTACCTAAAATCCACCAATTAGCACATTTTTTTTATCTCAACTAATACATGCTTTGGCAACCAATAACAATAAGATATAATGCACAATCCCTCAAATGGTCTGAAAATATAATGGATTACTACAGCAAAGAAAGAATATTTCCCGAATACAAACAACAAACATTGGAGATATATTGCAGAGTTGATCAGCAATTGACAGTGAAATAGATAATTGGCATTTAGATATCAAGAAGTTCAATCTTTTGAACTTTACAAACAAAAGCCGATTCCTAATATTTTGTTTTCATCAGATGTTAAATATAGACATGGAGCATTTTATCCTTTAAGAGCAGATTTTCAAAATTTAGGGTGTTTGCTTTTTAAGTTAATGTGTCAACAGTTTTGCACAGGCATACTGCTCATACGATGCTAAATTGTGAGGAGTTTATTAACAGTAACCCACTGTTAAAGAAAGCCGTGTAAAATTGTCCTGTGGCATAGCAACTGAAAGTGTATGGTAGCGTATGCAATAAAACCTCTCTGCACCCAGATGATTTTTAATTATCCTTTCACACCTCCATCACCACAGCAAGCTTACCTGCTGAGTGACTTTTTTTTAAGTTCGGAAAAAAATGAACACTAAAAATAATCTATAGTCTTCCAAAACATGTAAAGATATGTCAATAAATTAAAGGTTCTAATGCAGTCTAGAGTCTCTGCTGAAATTTAAAAACATCACTGTGATTGTTCAGTTGAATTACTACCTTGTAGCTTGCTGCCAGCATTTTATTCACCAAATTTATTCTGTAATACATCTATTATGTCTTAAAATTGCTGACTGAGTCTCAATATTGCTTAAATTGCATTAAAATCCCTTAGTTCAGTGACCCTTTTAGCATTTTTCCATTACATCTATCTGCCAAACCTGTTGCGCCTGTAGGGGGTGTCATTCTGGGAGTTTTCATGGTTATTTATTAATGTTAGTTATGCCATGTCATCAGGTAAAATTTTTGGCTGTTCAAATGAAGGAGTCTGTAATATGCAAGTGAGCATCTTACAGATGTGCCCAAAGTCAAAGAATATTTTAGGATCAGTGCTAATTTGCTATCAATAGGTAATACAAAAAAGGACATTATTTTTCATAGAATTCCTACAGGATGGAAGCAGGCCATTTGGCCCATTAAGTCCAAACCAACCCTCTGAAGACCTTCACACCCAGACCCTCTCCACGACCTTATCCCTATAACCTCGCATTCTCCATGGCTGATCCACCTGGCTTACAGATCCTTGGACACCATGGGCAATTTAGCATGGCCAATCCATCCAACCTGCACATCTTTAGATTGTGGGAGGAAACCAAGCATACATGGTAAGAATGTGTAAACTCCACACAGTTGCCCAAGTGTGGAATCAAGCTCAAATTGCTGGGTCAGGAAATATGCCAGGCCAGGAGGTTACAGGGTGTAGTTGAATACAATTCTGCTGCTGATGGCCACAGTGCCTCACAAATGCTAGGTCTGGAGTTGCGAGATCCGTTCAAAAATTAACCCATGTAACTATCTGTAGTGATAGTGCCCTACAACATGATAGAGGGTCCAATACTTGGATTTCTAGAAGATATTTGATAAAGTGCCACATCAATAAAATAGAGAAAGGGCCAGGCTATGTGCTGTACCTGCATGACATGGGAGCTGGTAGTGGTTCATAGTGCAAATGACGTGGCAAGTCTTGGTAGCTTGAGGAATTCCAGTTCAGAGTTTATGAGCTGAAGTCTAAACTTTGAATACTATGTTACATCAGGGAGAGGGAGAGTTACCTGGATGCTGTGCTTCAGGAGACAGTCACACCCCTTAGATTAATGTCAAATCTGGTCAATAGTCAGAGACAGGAGAGTGAGTCAAATGAGGCAGATAGCAGGGTCCAACAGGTAGTGCAGAAGGAGCCTCAGCCCTTGAACTTGTCTAACAGGTTTGAGATTCTTGGTGTCTGCAAGAATGAGAGGAGAGGCTCTCAGGAACATGGGCAAACTGATTATAACACCGTGGTACAGGGAGCTATTTAAGAGAGGGTAGAAAAGTGAAATGTAGATGTAACTGGGGACAGTGTAATCAGAGGAATAGACATTATTCTCTGTGGTCCATCAGGATCAAGAGTCCTGAAGGCTGTGTTGCCTGTGTTCAGGATATCTGGGCTGCAGGGTGACTTGGAGTTGAAGGGGAAAAGATCCAGTTGTAGTAGTCCACCAGGTACCAACAATATAGGTAGAAATAGGAAAAAGGTTCTGCTGAGGCAAAATGAGCAGCTGGAGGTTAAAATGAAAAGCAGAAACAAAAAGGTAATACTCCCCGGATTACTACCTAAACCCTGAGATAATTGGCACGAGGTTAACAAGGTTAAAAAGGTAAACACATGGCTCAAAGATGAAATGAGAGAAATGGATGAATGGCATATTGGCAGCAGTACAGGGGGAAGAGGGAGCTGTACCGACCGGATGGGTTTCACCTGAATCAGGCTGGGACCAGGGTCCCTGTGAGTCACATAACTAAGGCTGCGGATAAGATTTTAAGTGTGTGTGAGTGTGTGTTAGTGTGTGTGAGTGGGTTCAGTTGCATGGAGAATGATGGAAAAAGATAAGAGGAGGGGAGGGCTCAGCAGAGGTTATTAAAGTTTCCAGAACAAATAATACGACAGAGAGAATAGAAAGGCTAAGGAATCTAACTTCAGGTGCATCAAATAAAGAGACAACTATGAGAAGGGGGACAGTCAACACAGGATTCAGAGTGCTGTACTTAAACGTACGCATTACCTAAAACATGGTAAATGGGCTTTTAGCACAGATTGAAATTGGTGGATATAATGCTGTGGGTAAAAACAAAAACAAGGCTGCAAGGATATCAGGGCCCTATCAAAGGACAGACACATATGGGGTTACCTTGTTAGTAAGAAATGAAATGAAATCAAACCAATAGCAAGATATGGGAGAGAGTCAGAAGGTGTAGAATCTGAGGAATTGCAAAGGAAAAGGCGACCCTAATGGGAATTATGTACAGACTTCCTAGTAATAGTCAGGATGTCGGGAAGAAAATAAATGAGGAGAGAAAACTGCATGTAAGAAAGGCACTATTGCGGGGAGATCCAAGATGGCGGCGATCTAGTAAGTCTAGTAAGTGCCCTGTTGAGCTCAGCACCATAACCCAGGCAAGGTGGTGCATTTACCCTCCTTTTGTTTTAGCTATTGTGGCAAAAATCAGTAGCCTTAGGTCCCCAGAATTGTTGCGTATTAGTTTTGTTGATCAAGGAAGATACTAAGGGAAAAGGGCCGTGTGGATCACAACAAACAGGGCACTCCCGTGCAGCTACGGACACGCCCGCGGCCACAGCGCCACTCTCTGCGAATGCCCCAGGGAACTTACCTGTGGAACAGAGCCTGGTCTCAGAGTTCATGAAATTCCGAGAGAAGATTGAATCAGTGATGGAGGAGACCCGGACCAGACTGGAAATGATTTCGGTCATGCTGCAAAAGCCTGACCAGGAGATGCAGCATCTCAGGCAGCCCATGGAGGAGATGGTGGAACGGACCGTGGTTTCGGAGACTGCGGCAGAATCCTCAGCGGGTCGGGTGCAGACCCTGGAGAGGCAGGTATAGGCATTAGTGGAACAGGTCGATGACCTTGAAAATCGAGGCTGTTGGAAGAACATTCGTCTGATCGTGCTGCTGGAACAGGGGGAAGGAGGCCAGCTAGTCAGCTTTATGCAGCAATGGCTCCCTCAGTTCTTGGGGGTGGAGGTCAAGGTGGGCCGGGTGCAAGTTGTGTAGGCCCATCGGGTCGCAGTGTGCAGGCCCAGATCGGACCAGTGCGACTCCAGCACAGAGATAAGCAAATGGTGTTGGAAGCTTCTAGAGCACTGGGGAAAGATCCACAGGCTTGATATACAAAATTATGTTTTTCTAGGATTTTCTGTGGCTGTGATCTGCAAGAGGAAGGCCTTTGATGAGGTAAAGAAGAATATCCGGCCATAGAGGGTCCGTGTATAATTTTGACTCATCAGAAAAGGCAAAGGATTTCTTGGACACCTTAAAATAGATTAGCTGGTTCAAATAATATGGACAATAGTGTTTTCTTTGTTTTCTCTGTGGTTTACCTTGTTTTGCTCTTTTAATATGTGGGGTCCTTTTTTTTCTCCTCTTTCTTCCCTTCCATTGTCTTTTCTCTATTATTCCCTTTCTCTTCTCTTTCTTGGTCTGGGATTGGGGGTGGGGGGGAGATATTGGATTTATTTTTATTAGTACTGACTGGGATCAAAGTACGCGTGGGAAGGGTTGATTTAAAAAAAAAGTTCTTGTTATAAGATACATTTTTTAAAAATGTGTTTGCCTGGGGCTTGGCTTCAGTGAGAAGGAGCCATGGAGGGATTAGTTGGTAGGGTGAATGCTCCCTGTGGGCCAGGGGGAAAGTCTCCTCTTATTTGTTCATCATAGAAATAGTTTTTAAAAGTTTTGCTTTGGTGGTTTTTGTAGTTGTATTTTCTAGTTTATACGAGTATTTTACTGTTTTCACTTGGTGCGCTATGAGTTGGGTTCTTTCTCTCGGGGGGGGGGGGGGGGGTTGGGTGGTCACAGGTTGTCTTGGATGGTTATGGCTAATTGTTCATTTAAATGGTGCACCTGGAATATTAAAGGGAGCCATTCACCAATTAAGAGAAAGAAAATACTTTCCAGCCTTAGAAAAGAAAGGATCGATGTAGCCTTGCTGCAAGAAACACAGTAAGCCAATAAGAAGCATTTAAAGTTACAGCAGGGAGTGTTTTTCTCATTCTTTAATTCAAAAAGCAGAGGGGTAGCTATACTCATCCAGAAGAATCTCCCATTTGAGCTGTTAGACCAAATATGGGCGGTTTGTGATCCTCAAAGGTTTAATACATAGATAGGAGTACGGGATTTTGAATGCATATTGCCCCCGGCACACCCTCTCAAATTTTTAATGGATGCACTTTCCAGGTTGATGGCCTTTGGAGTGCACCATACGATTATAGGGGAAGACTTTAATTGTCTTATGGACTCCAAGGTAGACAGGATGCCCAGGGGTCTCGCAGGCATATCTCCACAATCCAGTCAACTGGTGAACCTGAGTGGGGAGCTGGGGATAGTGGACATGTGGAGATGTCTTCACCCTGAAGGGAGGGACTTAACCTTCTTCTCTAACCCACACAAGTGCTACATTAGGATTGACATGTTTTTTTGCTTCACCAGCTTTTTTGGATTCGGTGCTGTCCTGTAGAATTGGGAACATAGCCATTTCTGATCATGTGGCAATGTATCTGAAGGTTAAGGCCAGAGGCAATGGGACAGGCTTGTGGCACTGGCGCATGGATCCTTTTCTCCTGAAGGACAGTAAGTTTACTGAGCATTTTTCATGGGAATTTAAAAATTTTTGGGATATTAATTCAGGTATGGCCAGTAACCCGTCAATGCTCTGGGAGACTGCCAAGGCCTATGCAAAGGGTTTGATTATTTCTTACTCAGTGACCCGGAAGTGACAGAGGGGAGAGCAGCTGCATACGCATATGCAGCATACTTTGATAGGCCGTCTGGAACCAAGCTGCAGTGGATTACAGCCCTTAGGGCTGCTCTAAACTCTGGGCTCACCCAAATAGCAAAGAGCGAGATCTCCTTTGCGAAACAGAAGTTTTTTGAGTATGGTGGTAAACTGGGTAGATACCTGGCATATCTGGCCAGGAAGAAGAGTGCCACCCAATCTATCACATCCATCAGAGTTAAAAATCACACAACACCAGGTTATAGCCCAACAGATTTAATTGGAAGCAGCGGTCCGAAAGCTAATGCTTCCAATTAAACCTATTGAACTATAACCTGGTGTTGTGTGATTCTTAATTTTGTACATCCCAGTCCAACACTGGCATCTCCTAATCACTACATCAGAGAGTGCACTGGTACTCTCACTTGCGATTCCAAAAATATTAACGCAGCATTTAGGAAATTCTATTCTGAGTTGTACTGGTTGGAGGGCTGTGAGGTTGGCAAAGATGGAGTCCTTCTTTAAGACCTTGGGCCTCCCTGATGTAACTTCGGAGCTGGCGTCTCTTTTGAATGCCCATCTGATCATCCAAGAGATGCAGGAGACGGTGAGGCAGCTCCAGAGCGGTAAAACACCTGGCCCAGATGGATTTCGGAGCGAGTTTTAAAAGGAGTTTATAAACATGTTGGCTGGGCCAATGTTGACATGTACAATTATTCATACAGTCAAGACTGCCTCCCTATTCTCCTATTGGGTTTTTTATTGCTGGAACAGCACAGCAGGTCAGGCAGCATCCAGGGAACAGGAGATTCGACGTTTCGGGCACAGGCCCTTCTTCAGGAATTCCTGAAGAAGGGCCTGTGCCCGAAACTTCGAATCTCCTGTTCCCTGGATGCTGCCTGACCTGCTGTGCTGTTCCAGCAATAAAGTTTTAACTTTGATCTCCAGCATCTGCAGACCTCACTTTCTCCTTCTATTGGGTTTGCCAGGACTCACGGTTAATCTGGCTAGACATCGAGGCTTCCCAGGCAAAATGTCCCCTTATTAATTTGTTGATTAAGGACAAGATGAGGAATGTTATGGACCATTGCAGAAATCCGATTGTCCTTAACACAGTTAAGGCATGGAGAATGACGCGACAAGGTGAGGGCAATTCATATAAAACTTACCTTTTTACTCCCATAGTAGGAATGCCAGGATTTCAGCTGGGATCGATGGATTCTGGCTTTGGGTTCTGGGAGTCTAGAGGAGTTTCCTGTTTGGGAGACTTACTTGAGGGGAAGGTCATGATGTCTTTCGATCAGCTGAGCTAGAAATATGAACTGTCTAGTCGGGACCTCTTTCAATATTTTCAGATAAGGGACTTTATACAGAAAAAGACTACACTATTGGTTAATCTCTATTAGTCTGATGTGGAGAGGAGAGTACTTCGGTCCACAGATACTCTCTCAATCAGTACCCACTACCATTTATTAGGAGGTAGTGTCTCGAAGGACATTCATCAGCTGTGCGGGATCTGGACTCAGGGATTGGGGGTGGAAAGCATGGGAGGATATTTGGGAGAATGTGAGGAAGGTTTCGATTTGCAATAGGACAAGTAGGGGAAAAATATGAGACCTATGGGGCAACCTTTTCACACAGAGGGTGGTACAGGTATGGAGTGAGCTGCCAGAGAATGTGGTGGAGGCTGGTACAATTGCAACATTTAAGAGGCATTTGGATGGGTATACGAATAGGAAGGGTTTGGAGGGATATGGGCCGGGTGCAGGGAAGGCGGGACTAGGTTGGGTTGGGATATCTGGTCGGCATGGACGGGTTGGACCGAAGGGTCTGTTTCCGTGCTGTACATCTCTCTGACTCTATGACACAGGCTATGCAACTGAAGGTACTCCACAGGGCTTATTTCGCACCGGAGCGGCTTTTGAAATTTAAGACAGCAGCATCCCCAACGTGCCCCAAATGTAAAATAGATATCGGTACTCTTACTCATTGCTTGTGATCATACCACAATCTTCGTAGGCATTGAGGCGTTATCGTGAGTGTTTTGGAAGGGATCTTGGGAAGCAAGGTCAAAGTAGGTCCGGTATCCCTCCTTTTGGGTCTGCCGAATCTCCCCACTTTAGATGCGCATGGGAAGAAACTGTTTAATATTCTTTCATATTGTGCGAGGAAGAACATTCTGATGAGCTGGATATTGGAAAATCCCCCAGGACTTTTGGGGTGATGTAGGTTAGTTATGGAGCTCACGCCCCTGGACTTTTTCATGAGTATAGGGCGCCAGAAAATGGAACTTTTTTTATAGGATGTGTAGCCCTTTTTGCACTGTATAGATACAGACCTGTTGGCTATATTGATTTGGGCCTTTGTGTAGCCGCGAGGGCTGTCTCTGGCAGGCCGGGGGTCCGAGTGGAAGAATCCCAAATAAGTATGGGGACACCAACTGATGCTTCTGGTGGTCGGGAACTTTGGTGGGATTGCGCTGAGTGTTGTAATTTAATTTAATTTACCTTGGTTCATTCAATGTAATATAGTTTATTTTGTTTAATTATTTATTTTATTGTAGTAAGGGTAGATTTTTAAAAATCTTTTTTTCTTTTAAACTGTGGAGTAGAATAGTAGTTTGCTTACTGTTATTGTTGTTATATTATAAGATTGTTATACTACTTTGTAGTAATTTTATAATTTTGTAAAAAAATTCAAAATTTTTTTCAATAAAAATATTTTTTAAAAACGACACTATTGCAAAAATTAAGGGGGACCTCAAAATCCAGGAAGGTCAATTTGATAACAGATCCCAAGAAAAAGACTTTGTGGAATGCCTGCAAGATGGGTTTTTTTTTGGAACAGCTTGTGCTACAGCCAACAAGGAAAAAGTCAATTCTGGTTTTGATGATGTGCAATGAGGCAGACTTGATTAGGGAGGTTAAAGTGAAGGAACCCCTTCACAAAGGGACAGTCAGCATAATATGATAGAACTCACCTTGCAGTTTGAAAGGGAGAAGTTTGAATCAGATTGAACAGTATTACAGCTGAGTCAAGGTAACTATAAAGACACGAGGGAGAAACTGGCCAGAACTGATTGGGACGGGGGCCTAGCAGGAAATATGGTGGTGCAGCAATGGAAAGGGTTTCTGGGGTGATTCAGGAGGGGACAGCAGAAATTTATCCCAAGGAGGTAGAAATATATTAACGGGAAACCAAGGCAATGATGGCTGACAAGGGAAGTCAGGGCCAGTACAAAAGCAAAAGAAAAAGCATACCTCTGGTGAAAGTTAGTGGGAAGCCAGAGGATTGCTTTAAAAACAATCAGACGACAACTAGATATGTTAGAAGATAAAATATAAGGGTAAGCTAGCTGGTAACGTAAAAGAAGATTGCAGTAGTTTTTCTTAGATAGGGTAAGACTGAGACAAGAGTGGACATTGGATCACTGGAAAATGAGGCTGAAGTAGTAATGGGGAACAAAGAAATGGCGGAGGACTGACTAGGTACTTTGCATCAGTCTTCAGAGTGGAAGACACCAGTACCATACCAGAACTTCAAGAGTCAGGCAGCAGAGGTGGGTGTAGTGACCATCACTAAAGAGAAGATGCTGGAGAAATTGAAAGGTCTGAAGGTGCAGAAATGAACTAGACCAGCTGAACTACACCCCAGAGGTAAACTGTTAATGTTATACCCCTGTTTAAAACAGAGAGAGGCAGAAGACAGGAAATTATAAGTCAGTTCGCCTGACCTCATCATTGATGAGATTTTAAAGTCCATTATTAAGGGTGAGGTTGTGGAGTATTTAGAAGTGCACAGTAAAATAGGGCTAAGTTAGGGCAACTTCATTAAGGGGAGGTCATGCCTGATAACCCTGTTAGAATTCTTTGAGGAGGTTATGAGCAAATTAGACAAAGGAGAGCTAGTGGACATAATCTATTTGGATTTCCAGAAGGCCTTTGACAAGCTGCCGCACAGGGAACAGTGAATTAAGATAAAAGTCCATGGTGTTAGGGGCAAGGTATTTTTATAGGTATAGGTTTGGTTCACAAGCAGAGAATAGGGATAAAGGGGTCTTTTTCAGGATGGCAGTGTGTGACTAGTGGAATTCCACAGGAGTCGGTGTTGGGACCACAACTATTCACGTAGCTGGAACACCATATTATGCTTTCTTTCTATTACCCTGATGTACTTACGTAAAGTATGATTTGTCTGGTGAGGATGCAAAACAACACTGTTCACTGTATCTTGGTGCATGCGACAACATTAAATAAAATCAAATCAAATAAAATCAATCTGGATGAAGGAACCAACAGCATTGTTTCTAAGTTCGCGGATGACACAAATATAGGGTGAGGGACAGATAGTGTTGAGGAAGCATTGAGGATGCAGAAGGATTTAGTCTAGCAGAGTGGGCAAAGAAGTGGTATACAATGGGGGAAAAGTGTAAGATTATGCACTTTGTCTAGAAGAATAAAGGCATAGACCATTTTCCAATGGGAAAAGGCATTGGAAGTCTGAAGCTTAAAGTGAGTTAGGAGTTCGGGTTCAGTACTCTCTTAAGGTTAACATGCAGATACAGTTGTCAATTAGGAAAGCAAATGCAATTTCTGCATTCATATCATGCAAGATAGAACAGAGTCATAGAGATGTACAGCATGGAAACAGACCCTTCGGTTCAACTTGTCCATGCTGACCAGATATCCCAAATATAATCTAGACCCACTTGCCAAGAACCGCCCCATATCCCTCCAAGCCCTTCCTATTCATATACCCACACAGATGCATTTTAAATTTTGCAATTATACCAGCCTTCACCACTTCCTCTGGCAGCTCATTCCATACACGTACCACCTTCTGTATGAAAAAGTTGCGCCTTCGGTCTCTTTTATATCTTTCCCCTCTGACCCTAAAACTATGCCCTCTAGTTCTGCACTCCCGCACCCGAGAGAAAAGACTGTCTATTGATCCTATTCACGCCTCTTATGATTTTATAAACCTCTGTAAGGTCACTCCTCAGCCTCCGATGCTCCAGGGAAAACAGCTCCAGCCAATTCAACCTCTCCCTATAGTTCAAATCCTCCAATCCTGGCAATATCCTTACAGTTCTTTTCTGAACCCTTTCAAGTTTCACAACATCTTTCCGATCGGAAGAAGATCAGAATTGCACGCAATATTCCAAAAATGACCTAACCAAAGTCCTGTACAGCTGCAACATGACCTCCTAACTCTGACCAATAAAGGAAAGCATACCAAACACCTTCTTCACTATCCTATCTACCTGCGACTCCACTTTCAAGGAGCTATGAACCTGCACTCCAAGGTCTCTCCCTCGGACATTACCATTAAGTGTATAAGTCCTGTCCTGATTTGCTTTCCCAAAATGCAGCACCTCACATTTATCTAAATTAAATTCCATCTGCCACTCTTCAGCCCATTGGCCCATCAGATCAAGATCCCGGTAAATTCCAAGGTAACCTTCTTCGCTGTGCATTACACCTCCAATTTTGGTGTCATCTGCAAACTTACTAACTATACCCTCTTATGTTCACATCCAAATCATTTATATAAATAATAAAAAGTAGTGGACCCAGCACTGATCCTTGTGACATTCCACTGGTCACAGGCTTCCAGTCTGAAAAGCAACCCTCCACCACCACCCTCTATCTTTTACCTTCAAGCCAGTTCTGTATCCAAATGGCTAGTTCTCCCTGTTTTCCATGAGATCTAACCTTGCTAACCCATTTCCCAGGGGGGATCTTGTCGAATGCCTTACTGAAGTCCAAATAGATCACGTCCACCGTTCTGCCCTCACCAACCCTCTTTGTTAGTTCTTCCAAGAACTCAATTAAGTTCATGAGACATGATTTCTCACGCACAAAGCCATGAGCAGAAATATACTATGTAAAGCTTTGGTCAGACCACATTTGGAATATTATGAGCAGTTTTGGGCCCCCGATCAAAGGAAGGATGTGCTACAATTGGATGAGGTCCAGAGAATGTTTAGAAAAATGAACCCAGGGATGAAGAGCACGTCATATGAGAAGCGGTCAAGGATTCTGGGATTGTACTCGATGGAGTTTAGAAGGATGAGAGAAGGTAGAGCCATAGAGTCATACAGCACAGAAATAGACCCTTCAGTCCAACCTCCTGCCGACCACATTTCCCAAACTAAGCTAGTCCCACTTGCCTGTGATTGGCCCAAATCCCTTGAAACATAGAACATAGAACACAGAACAGACAGCACAGAACAGGCCCTTCAGCCCACGATGTTGTACCGACCATTGATCCTCATGTGTGCACCCTCAAATTTCTGTGACCATATGCATTACAGCAGTCTCTTAAATGTCCCCAATGACCTTGCTTCTACAACTGCTGCTGGCAACGCATTCCATGCTCTCACAACTCTGTGTAAAGAACCCGCCTCTGACATCCCCTCTATACTTTCCTCCAACCAGCTTATAACTATGACCCCTCATGTTAGCCATTTCTGCCCTGGGAAATAGTCTCTGGCTATTGACTCGATCTATGCCTCTCATTACCTTGTATACCTCAATTACGTCCCCTCTCCTCCTTTTCTCCAATGAAAAAAGTCTGAGCTCAGTCAACCTCTCTTCATAAGATAAGCCCTCCAGCCCGGGCAGCATCCTGGTAAACCTCCTTTGAACCCTCTCCAAAGCATCCATAGGTTTCCTATAATAGGGCGACCATAACTGGACGCAGTATTCCAAGTGCGGTCTAACCAAAGTTTTATAGAGCTGCAACAAGATCTCACGACTCTTAAACTCAATCCCCCTGGAAATGAAAGACAAAACACCATATGCTTTCTTAACAACCCTGTCCACTTGGGT